>NC_061513.1:281216370-281227771 GCF_022539505.1 Lolium rigidum
GTGTCGCAGCGTGAAGCGTTCGAATCTTCTCAATCACCCTTTGGATCTCCTCCTGGTCCGTCCGTCTAGCCATGGGTTTCCACACCTAAAGATACATAGACAGTTTATACATGCTATCAGCCGGTTGTGTTAGGAAAATCCCCTCAATTGTGAACTTATTCCGCATATTCCACAAAGTCCAACAAAGGGTTGCACAGCAAGTCCCTAGGACACGCTTCTGTTTTGTAGTCTGACCATGTAAGAGCCTACAAACATCAGCGAAGTAAGAGGGGTTCCAGGAGCAGGATAACGGTTCCCTAACTGCGCTCCACCTGAACCTAGCCAGCTCACACTCGAAGAAAATATGGTTCATGTCTTCAATCTCCTTTCTACAATACTAATAGAGTCGCCTCTTTGCTCCCGGGTCGAGCTAAGGTTCTCACCTGGGGCGATGCCGCTTGGAGGAGGCTAAGGCGAGGTGCCATCGTCAGTAATGTAGGTTTTTCGTTTGGTGTTGACTCGTTCTCTCGGACAGTCGTGGAGGCGAGGGGGGATATGAGCGTAGCTCGGTTGATGCCAGTCTTGGTGCATGGAGGGGTATTATAGCTGCTAATGTTTATTGGAGCTCAGCAGGTGACTCACGATGTCAGTTGCCATTTTTCCACCGTCTCTCATGGGTGTGTGTCGGCCCTCCTCAGCCACTCGATGTAGGCTGGTTTTCCTCCAAGCGAAAGGCCGATGCGGAGGATCTTCGTCCCCTCTCTCTTGGCGCGATGCACCGGTTATGCTACAAATGGTTCGTCCCCAGTAGCATGCGCTTGGACTCAATTGCTTTTCCCACAACTTGTTCAAGGTCCTTTATGTAAGATTCTAGGTTCTCGTTGTTACTTACTTTTCATTAGGGACGTCAATGTACAATGCATTCCACTGAGTGGAATATAATGCAGTTCTAGGTCCTTCAGAACCTCCCTTGTTGAATTTTATTTTGCAAGTGTGGTCTCTGAAATTTCTAAAAAGACGGCAAACTTAAGCAAAATTTACCCCAAACCCAGGTGGGCAGGCCCATCCAGCCCACTCTCTCTTCAGCGCTTCCTCCATGTTGGCTGGTCAGTTCCCTTTCGCCTCTTGTAAAGTAAAGCCCTGCCGCCGTCGCGCTCGTCTCCTCTCCCGCTCGGCCGCTCCCATCGGCGTGAGATCAACACGGAGGGCGGGCTACTTGGAGACCTCACCGGCAAGGGAGCTCCAGTCTTCTCCCCGCTCTCCTCGGAGGAAAGGGTCACCGGAGGCGGCGACCTCATCTGCGATTTCGCCGCTATCAGGAGAGAGCGACCTCGGGACCGGCAACGGCGACTAGTTCTTGCAGTGGATGAACCCGGAGGCGACCAGATAGTTCAGGTATGCTGCATACCTCTCGATTCGGGACCTTCGCCCATCGTCCGAGTGTCAATGCCCAGCTTATTTACTGCTTCACCGTCAGATAACTCCCGCATGGGCACCGCTCGAAGTGACCCAGTTAACAATAATAAGGCAAAATATTTCAATTTTCTTGGTCGCAAAACAAGAAAATATGACAGATGTAAAATAACGGTGCTCCGCCTCTCGTTTGTCTGCAAATGTGTGATTGTTCTGTTGCTTGTTCTGTCTAAATCATGCCTGTTATACCAGTATCACTTCCAGTTCCATAACTTGAACCAGCATATATTGTGGAACAGGAGAGCAGAGCG
Source organism: Lolium rigidum (assembly GCF_022539505.1). Classification (NCBI taxonomy): domain Eukaryota; kingdom Viridiplantae; phylum Streptophyta; class Magnoliopsida; order Poales; family Poaceae; genus Lolium; species Lolium rigidum. Next base: position 281,218,074 of record NC_061513.1, read on the forward strand.
GTGAGGTTGACTTGATCAATAGGTTTGTGTCTTGTGATACTAGCAGTACACACCAAGGAAGCTAGTGCTGGAACCTCTGAGTTTTGTTGGCGATGGAAGGTAAAGCACAACTAGAGGGAGCGAGCAACGGCAAGAGGCTGACTGTCACCATGGAGGTGGACACCCTTGACTGCCCCATCTGCTTTGAGCCCCTCAAGCCTCCGATATTCCAGGTAAATGCACTATGTCTATAAGCATATCGACCTGTCTTTGTACTCAAGAGTTTATTTCATTTATGATAAAGCTCACTGTAAGAGGTTTGATGAATATATCATTGGATCGATGTACTGCTACTTGTCAAGAAAGTGTTTCCTGTGAACCCATGATATCTGTAGTAGCTGAAATTATGAAGGCGCGCGAACCTTTTCTATTCCAGTGTTCTGTGGGACATTTCCTATCATTTGTCTAATTGTGTAGTTTATCAAAAACAATAGACTAATACGTATAGTTATCTTTGCAAGGACACAGTTAATCTCTTCTCCTCGAGTGTTCCGTATCATTTCTGTATTTGTGTAGTTTATCAAACACAAAAGATTTCTGTTAGAAGTTATATTTACAAGGACACAATCAATACTTTCTCTTCCAGTGTTATTTGGGGCATTTCATATCATTTTGTGGCCTTCTGTAGTTTTTTCTGAAACAAAATATTGCTGTTAGAAGTTGTCTTCACGAGGACCCAGCTAATCCTTTCTCTTCAACAGTGTTCTGTGGGGCATTTCCTATGCTCGTCATGCCGTAGCAAGTACCTGGACAACAAGTGCCACATATGCTCTGCCAAAACTACCTTCAGTCGCTGCTTTGGGATGGAACATGTTGTTCAGTCAGTCAAGGTTCCTTGCTCCAACGCCATGTACGGATGCACCAAGTACGTCACATACTACCAGAGAGTAGAACATGAGAAGGCGTGTGATCCTTGGGTGTGCGCTGCTTGGGGGTGCTTCTGCCCAGTGTCCTCCTGTACCTTCCTTGGGCCAACGGATGCGCTTGAGGACCATTTAACCACTGATCATGGGATTCCATCTACAACCCTCCCAGATTCTGACACGGTCTCTCTCCGGTTACAGCTGGGCTTACATGTTCTGCAACGCAACAGGACCGACTATTTTTTCCTGCTCAAGTTGTCATTGGTGGCTGCTGGACATGCTATCTCAATCATCTGCGTCCAACCTAGCACTACGGAACCCAAGTTCACATGTAATATGAACTACGACTGCTCCGCGACTGGTTTTTGTGAAAGTTCAAGTTGGCATATCAGAAGCTCTTCATTGTCCGATGGATTCCCAGAGGGCTTTGACTTAATTCTGCCCAAGGGAAAGATCCCTGATGATCGAAACGGTATCTTACTCAGAATCACCATCCATCAAGCTTTAAGTGTCAGCAGAGCCAGTCTCCAAATAAAGGGCCCGACTCCTGCTCCTCAAGGAAAGGTTATAGCATTTTCTCTTCAGCGTAAACTGCGTATTCACTGTTCTGATTCATAATATATCTTTGTATTCTAGAGGTTTAGCGTGGTGCTGTTATCATGCCTGGGTTTCAGTGTTCTGTTTCCAGGATGTATGTTCAGAGTCTACGATCTTAAGTATGGTAGTTGTTTCAACAATGCATGTTTCGGTGTTCAGAACTCATGTTGCGACATGTGAGGCAGCCCATGACCTGCTATAAATTAAGTTTAAGTTTATTACATTTCTTTGCTTTTGTTACGTGACTAAGTAGTATGAACCAGTAACTTGTAGTCATCTTGTTTTACACGTCTTGCACGATAACCTTAATGGCTTCACTTTCATTTCCGTGTACATACATGAGACCCGAAGGTTGTAGGTGAAATGTTTACATGAATCGTAAGAATGTTTTATGTAGTTCTATATGCAAAGAAACAAGCTGTACATATCAGTGATGACGCTGGGCATCATAACTAGCCTTTTAACAACTTGGCCATTGCATCTACTGTTTTAAGTTAGAATCAGGTGAAATGGTTACTTGTATCTCTGCAGGTATACTTGAGCATAGATTAGACTTTTGGCAGATAAGATGTCATCTGTTATTGAATAAATATCGTAAACACTATTTGTCCATTAAGTGTATAAATACAGAGGAAGAGTAATCGAATGATTCCTTGTGTGCAAGCTCATGTTACTCCAGTAGTTTCTAACGGATTTTCAAACTAAAATTCAGTTCAAAGATCCTGTGCTCATCTGCTCTCTCTTTTTTTTTACGTGGATCATCATCTGCTCTGTTGAATGGCCTTCTCGCGCCAAGCTACTGAATAGAAGATGGACCTGCTTTGTCTCCTGAGTATATGATTCGATCCCCCGAAGAATCACCTGAGTATATGGAGATGTGATGGAAACTCAGCATCCAGCGGAAACCTGAGAGGGCGAGGGTCAGCACAAGCAATCAGGCACATAAACTGGACAAAGTTGCTGATCAGGCCACACTATTATCCAAGAGAAGGAACCTGAATTTAGTGTCCGAAGTGGAAATATTAGAAACGTAAAACTAACATACATTCGAAATTTTAGTGCCTTCTTGTGCTTCCCACAATGCAGCAGCCCCTTAACTAAGTTCCTACAAACCATGAAACCAGAATGTCATCTGGAGCAGAACAATGTTTAATCGATGCTCGTAGTGCTTTCTTGTGCTCCCGGTGGACCTCTTGGCAGCATTAACCGCAACAATTTAGGCATGTCGTCCTTGGAACTATGTGCCGCTGGGATGCAGCTACATCGCTCGATCACCGACGCTGGGATGCAGCTACATCGCTCGATCACAGACACTTATTGTGGATCGGAGGGACTAGAAAAAACATTTTCTGGATCTAAAGTCTAAACAATCATGTACTTGAATCATGTAGACATATTAATTGTGCTAGTAGGGTATATCCTGTGGCGTAGTCGCGTAGATGAACACTCAGAAACAGAACACGATTGTCAACAAATGGGAGGAAGAAGCGAATCTACTCTACCGATAAGCAGCCATTCTCGCAATTGCAGTTCCCACACCCCGTGCGGTTTCAAAACATTGACAGAGTAGGAAAAGGAAAATAGAGGTTCGCTTTGGAAATCCAGCGACGTCGTACGTGTATGTATCTCCGTAGAATTATTGCGCGTTTCGTCTCATACGACCGAGTTAAAAGCCCACACACCTGCATATGCCATTCCTACTCCGCCTGCATCGCACGAACCGTTGCCACAGCCACCTCCGCCTGCATCTGCAAGCTCACCGGCGATGGCACGGGGATCGAAGAAGTAGAAAAAGGACACGAAGAGGAGCCTGGTGTCCGAGCTCTTAGATGACCTCCTCGTCGAGATCATCTCGCGTGTGTCCTAGAAGTACAGTCCCGCTGCTGCAAGTGTATCTGCACGCGGTGGTGCCCTCTCGTGTCGACCGCAAGAAGTTTCCAAGGTTGACCCTCGCTAGCTTCTTCTACAAAAAAGGCCGGGGAGCTGGTGCCCTCTCATGAATATCACCCTCGCATCCCTACTCCGCATCCCTACTCGAATGCCAGAGACTTGATATTGATTTGTTGGACTCCTACAATGGCCTCCTCCTTGTCCGACGCGAACCCGTCACCGAGACATGGGTGGCCATGCCTACTGGATTGTCCGACGAGGTGCTAGGCGCTCGACTTGGGTTCGATCCGATCCCGCTGTCTCTTCTCACTTCCATGCATTTGAGTTGGTGCAAGCCTATACGTGGGAACCGGAAAAGGTGAGGCGCACCAAATGGGTGGGCATCTATTCTTCGGAAACTTGAGTTTGGACACAACAAAGCGCTTGGGACCAGCCCATCATGTTTTACAACAGTTCAAGGAGTGCTGTATTTGTTCTCCTATGATGGTTTTGTTATATCCTTTGTCGGCGCAGAGGAAAATTGCACGGTCACTTGTCGTCCTTCGTCACATGATGATGCTATTGGTTCTGATAATTATCTATCAAGGAAACAATTTTATTTGGCACATAACGATCAGTCCTGGCTTTTGAAGCTAATAGTCGTGGAAATTGGACCTTGAAGCACAATGTTACCCACTTCCAAATGTTGGGGAAAAGGTATTCATCAGCTGTGTGGAAGTATCATGTCATCATCCACCCTGAACACGATGTGGTATTTATACTATATACAAGATTGATCACAAGTAGTCACGTGGTGAAACTAATGTCATACAAAATGGATTCTAGGGAGCTGCATTTTACTCCCTCCCCAAAATAGGATGCATACAGTTTTTAGTTAAAGTCAAACCTTTTCAAATTTGACTAACTTTGTAGAAAAAACATAAACATCTACAATACCACATGCACACAATAAATAGTATATATTTCATGATGGTTCTACCAAGAGGGTTCAGATTATAAATGTTGACAATTTTTCTATACAGATGGTCAAAGTTTTTCTTTTTTACTTTGACTCAAAACTATATGCATCATATTTTGGGAAGAAGGGAGTCGGGAGATACCTGATTTTCAATTGGGTTGCACGACTTCTTATCTTAAATACTCCCTCTTGCCCAGTTTATGTTGCGCATAATTTTTCGTGCAAGTCAAAGTGTGCAAACTTTGACCCAGGATATAGATAATAATAATACAAAGATCTACCACAACAACTGCATATAATATGAAAATATATTTCATAACAATTCTAAAAATATATTTCACAACAGATGATTAAATTTTACGAAGTTCGACGTTGACCAAACCTTATATGCAACATATTTTGAGCAGGAGGGAGTATGTTCCTTCCTTTGAAGAATCATTAGAAGATGGGAACTAGAGCCTAGTGCAGTTTCACAATTGTGTATCTTTTATTTTAAACAAAATATTTGTCTATATTGGATTATTGGATAGCCATCACTAGTAGAACACGTCTAGGCTTACATACAATTTTTTTACCACATTATCCTATCATATTTCTGTAAACTCTAACCAGTGCTTTAATTGACACTTCCATTATGTTTCTCTTCAGACTAGAGTAAGCAGTGGCAGAAAATTTCTTAAATGGTTCTTTTTTCCTACAAACTTTTGTGTTACCACACTCTTTTTTTTTTTTTTTGTAAATCCATTTTGTGGCTTCCCTATTGTGTTTGATGTGCTGATCATTCAGACAACCTGAACTATGAAACTGGCATTTTGTGGCTTCCCTATTGTGCTTGATGTGCTGATCATTCGGACAACCTGTACAAGGACAACCTGAACCATGATTAGTAGACCAATGAAAGTAACGATGTGGAATCGCAATTAATGGATAATATTATGATACTATATTATAGCGGATGAAACAAGAAAATTTAATAAAAAAAGATCGCATTCAAAAGTTTGTATTGCATGCGGCTCGGGACAAAAATGGATAGTGAATTAGTGAATCAACGGAATCGAGTTGTTCTAAGGATTCGGCAGTCTAGAAAATGAGTCGAAGTTACTAGAATAATGGAGTAAGTTAATTTCATGTACATGATAGCTAGCAAGAGGTGCAGGTAGGATGTACCTCAACGTGCTTTTCTTCTAATCGTGGTTTTCGACTGCTGGATACACTACGTATTTGTACAGCCCAGAAGTTATACACCGGTTTGTTTAGGATGTTGATAACAAGATAATTTTCTTCCTTCGTAGCTGGGATGCTTTGAGGTGTGCTCCGCGACTCTTGATTACCCATGATCTTCGTCTCAGTGGGATGCCGGCTGCAACAACATGCGATGTATTTTATTTATAATGTTTGGGGGTGGAGGGAGACACGATAAAGCGTGGAGGGAGACACGGAAGCGCAAGATCGCGCGCCTGAGAGCTATGCATTAGCCGCTAGAAAAGAGCCCTTTCCTAGTTAGAAGAGTAAAAATGAAATACGTTGGAAAATTATTTTGTTCTTTAAATTTGGCAAAACAAAAGATGAAAGGAAAATTCTAACAGAAGGTGCCGCTCGGGCAATCTCGGGCGCGTTTGGTAGGCTGCATCGATTTTCTGGCTCACTGCGCTAGTGAGATGTGCTTACCTGCGCGCTGCGAACGGGCCATGAGCCACGCGTCATTTGGTAGCCTGTGTTGCATTGTTAGACACTCAGATGCTATTTCGTTTGGTTGCTCTTTATTAGTCTGCAAATCTGAGCAGATACAACTTACAGGTGTTTGGTTGCTCTATATTAGTGTGTATAATATTGTTTGATATCTACTAATCCTCTACTTACCAGCTAATAAATCATATTTAGCCAAACTCATCATCAACCCCACAGCCCCAACAAAGATGAGGCCAGCACGGGACGAGGCCGGTGAGCGCCAAGACCTGCAACTAGCGTGCGCGGGCAAGCGGGGCGTTACAAAGCACGGCGCGGCGAGGGCGGAGGCGTCGTGGCATGGCGCATGCGTGTGCGGGCGTGGGGGCGCCGCGGAGCGGCTAGTGCGCGGCCTGGCGAGGACGCCGCGGCCGGCGCGAGGATGGCCTAGCGCGGGCGCGGGCGCGGGCGCCGCGGCCGGCGCGAGCGCAGCCTCGGCATGCGGCGGGCGGCCAGGGGTCGGGCGCGCGCCGGCGCGGGCGGAGGCGGGGGCGCGCGTGTGGCCAGGGCCGGCGCGCGGAGGCGGGTGCGCCGCGGGCAGCCAGGGCCGGCACGCGGCCGACGCGAACGCAGGCGGGGACGGGGGCGGGCGGTGATGACCCACAAGTATAGGGGCTGTATCGCAGTATCTTCGATAAGTAAGAATGTCGATCCCAACGAGGAGCAGAAGGTGTTGACAAGCAGTTTCGATGAAGGATTCACTGTAAATGCTCACAGACAAGTATTCGGGGGTTTTGATGTAACGGATGAATAAAGTACGAGTAAGTAAAGTGCGAGAGTAATAATTGCAGACGAGTGGCCCAATCCCTTTTAGCACAAAGGACAAGCCGGGTTGTTTACTTATAATGACCAAACGTTCTCGAGGACACACGGGATTTTAGTCTAGTGCTTTCGCTACATACGGCTAATTAATCTTCATTGTTTTGATAAGTGTTGGGTGGGTGAACCTATGCTAATGTACCGCCCTTCCTAGGACTAATACATACTTGTGATTATACCCCTTGCAAGCATCCGCAACTACAAGAAAGTAATTAAGATAAATCTAACCACAACCTTAAACTCTGAGATCCTGCGATCCCTCCTGCATCGATATACCAACGGGGGCTCAGGTTTCTGTCACTCCGGCAACCCCGCAATTGGCAAACGAGTACAAGATGTATTCCCCTAGGCCCATAAAGGTGAAGTGTCGTGTAGTCGACGTTCACACGACACCACTAGAAGAATAACACCACAACTTAAATATCATAACATTGAATATTACTCAACCATACTTCACTACTAACATTTAGACTTCACCCATGTCCTCAAGAACTAAACGAACTACTCACGAGACATCATATGGAACATGATCAGAGGTGATATGATAATGAATAACAATCTGAACATAAACCTTGGTTCAACGGTTTCAGTCAATAGCATCAATAACAAGTAGAAATCAACACCGGGAGAGTTTCCCCTATCAAACAATCAAGATCAAACCCAAATTGCTACAGCGGTGACGAGGTGCAGCGGTGGAGACGGCGGTGATGATGATGAAGATGATGGTGATGGTGATGGAGATGATGTCCAGCTCGATGACGGTGACGATGGCGTCGATTTCCCCTCCGGGAGGGAATTTCCCCGGCGGATTCCTACCCGCCGGAGAGCTCTTTTCTCTCTGGTGTTCTCCGCCCCGCAGAGGCGGCTGTGGCTCCGTTCGACGTACCCCTCTGGCTTAGGTTTTCGGGACGAAGGCATACGCGAAGAAAAGGAGGCGAGAGGGGCTGTGGGCCCCTCTCTCACGGGCGGCGCGGCCGGGCAGGGCCCGCGCCGGCTCCGTAAGGGGGCCCATGGCGGCCCTCCTCAGCTCCCCCTTCCGGCTCCCTTCGTCATCCGGAAAAATAGGAATTTTCGTATAATTTCCTTCAACTCGTTGATCTTCCGAAATATTGCATTCCGACGGTGCTTTTTCTAGCGTAATCTCGGCTCCGGTGTGCGATCCCCAAATAATCATGAAACATGCAAAATAGATGAAATAACATAAGTATCATCTCCAAATATGAAATATATCAATGAATAACAGCAAATTATGATATAAAATAGTGATGCAAATTGGACGTATCAACTCCCCCAAGCTTAGACTTCGCTTGTCCCCAAGCGAAACCGAACTCGGTAAACAGGACCACATGTTTATGGAGTGAAGAGTCGATAAATAAAATACGGACAAGAAGCATCATATTCATTCACACAAGACATTCTAGTAAACAACTTCCTCATATAATTCAACTTGAAACAAGTATAAGGTAATCACAAATAAAGGTGCATAAGAAATCATAGTTGGTGATGGCAAACTTCGTTCTTGGTCAGAGAACAGTTAACAGATTATACTCATCTATTGAGCAGCGCTCTTATGTTAAAGCTTATGGTAAACTTGCATACTCAATCATAATGATCTTTGATAACTTGCAAAGCTATATTCATTCAGATAAAACTTGTACTAAACAAGGAAGAGTAAAGACATGATGAAGCAAATCACAATATAATGGTTTGATCACAACAACTCCAATGCTTGCTTGAGATGGATGGAAATAGGTTTACTGACTCAACATAAAGTAAAAGACATGCCCTTCGCAGAGGGAAGCAGGGATTAAATCATGTGCTAGAGCTTTTTCAGTTTTGAAATCATATAAAGAGAATAAAAGTAAAGTTTTGAGAGGTGTTTGTTGTTGTCAACGACTGGTAGCGGGTACTCTAACCCCCTTGCCAAACAGACCTCCAAAGAGCGGCTCCCATGAAGGACGTCATCTCTACCAGCAAGGTAGATCATCCCTCTTCTCTTTTGTTTACACATGTACTTTAGTTTATTTAAGGATGACACTCCCCCAACCTTTGCTTACACAAGCCATGGCTAACCGAATCCTCGGGTGCCTTCCAACAATCTCATACCATGGAGGAGTGTCTATTGCAAAATTAAGTTGCTTACTCGATGAATCGAGGCAAAACATGTGAAGAGAATTATTAATGAGAGTTGATTAATTGGGGCTGGGAACCCCGTTGCCGCTCTTTTCGCAAAATTATAGGATAAGTGGATGAAGCCACTAGTCCATTAGTGGAAGCTGCCTAACAAGATCTGAAAGATAAAACACCACATACTTCCTCATGAGCTATAAAACATTGACACAAATAAGAAGTAATAAATTTTGAATTGTTTAAAGGTAGCACATGAAGTATTTACTTGGAATGGCGTAAAAATACCATGCAAGTAGGTAGATATGGTGGACACAAATGGCATAGGTTTGGGTTCAGGTTTGGATGTGCGAGAAGCATTCCCTCTCGACACGTGTCTTTGGCTAGCAAGGCTAATTAGCAAGCATAAGAGTTGAGGGAAACAAACAAATATACATGTGATAGACATAATCATGCATCTTTCTTGCAAGCACAAACAATTTTAACTTCAGAATAATAAACTATGAGCTAACAAGAAAGGAAGACAATGAAACAACTATATGTATTTCTCTTTTCTACTTAAACCTCAAGGTGTTGTTACTATTGACCAATGCTAAGTTTGCCAAAACCAAATAGATTTACTCAATGCTCCCAAAGTGGTACCAATACTAAAATCAAGATCAATCATATACTAGAAATTG
>NC_061513.1:281227871-281288950 GCF_022539505.1 Lolium rigidum
ATAAGCCCATAGTGCTTCCTTCAATTTACTAGCCCAATTCTTTCTAGTTTTATTAACAGTCTTTTGCAAGATAGATTTAATTTCTCTATTTGATAGTTCTACTTGCCCACTAGTTTGTGGATGATAAGCGGAAGCAATTCTATGATTAATACCATATTTAGCAAGAGTCTTTCTAAAACCACCGTGAATAAAATGAGAACCTCCATCTGTCATAATATATTAGGAACTCCAAATCTAGGAAAAATAATATCTAAAAGCATTTTTAAAGAGGTCTCACCATCAGCACTTTTTGTAGGTATGGCTTCTACCCATTTAGTAACATAATCAACAGCAACAAGTATATGAGTGTTACCTTCTGAAGAGGGAAAAGGTCCCATGAAGTCAAATCCCCAACAATCAAACGGTTCAATAACGAGAGTATAATTCATAGGAATTTCATTGCGTCTGGAGATATTACCAACCCTTTGACATTCATCACAAGATAAAATAAACCTCCTTGCATCTTTGAAGAGAGTTGGCCAATAAAAACCTGATTGCAGAACCTTTTGCGCGGTTCTATCTCCGGCGTGATGTCCTCCATAAGCACTACCATGACATTTACTCAATATCTCTTGTTGTTCATATTCGGGAACACACCTTCGCGAGAATACCATCCACTCCTTCTTTATATAAGTGTGGGTCATCCCAAAAATAATGCCTCAAGTCATAAAAGAATTTCCTCCTTTGCTTGAGCTGAAAAGGTTGGAGGCAAGTACTTGGAAACAATAAAGTTAGCATAATTAGCATACCAAGGACTGTCTCGCGAGCTCACCTTTATTACAGCCAATTGTTCATTTGGAAAACTATCATTAACGGGAACGGGATCATAAGCAATATTTTCCAATCTAGACAAATTATCAGCAACGGTATTATCAGCACCTTTTCTATCTACAATATGTAAATCAAATTCTTGCAAAAGAAGTACCCATCTAATAAGCCTTGGCTTAGCATCTTTCTTTGTCATAAGATATCTAATTGCAGCATGATCGGTATGAATTGTAACTTTTGAATCAACAATATAAGATCTAAACTTATCACAAGCAAAGACTACAGCTAACAGTTCTTTTTCAGTTGTAGCATAATTTCTTTGAGCAGCATCAAGAGTTTTGCTAGCATAATGAATAACATTCAGTTTTTTATCTACTCGCTGTCCAAGAACAACGCCTACAGCAAAATCACTAGCATCACACATAATTTCAAATGGTAAGTTCCAATCAGGGGGTTCAACTATAGGGGCAGTTGTTAAGGCTTTCTTTAGAGTTTCAAAAGCTTCCTTACAATCATCATCAAAAACAAAAGGTACATCTTTTTGAAGAAGATTAGTAAGAGGCTTTGAAATCTTAGAAAAATCTTTAATAAACCTCCTATAAAACCCAGCATGACCAAGAACACTACGAATACCTTTAACATCCCTAGGATAGGGCATTTCCTCAATTGCTTCAACTTTAGCTCTATCAACTTCAATACCTCTCTCGGAAATTTTATGTCCCAATACAATTCCTTCATTAACCATAAAGTGGCATTTCTCCCAATTAAGAACAAGGTTAGTTTCTTCACATCTCTGCAAAACTTTATCAAGATTCCGCAAGCAATTATCAAAAGAATTTCCATAGACGGAAAAATCGTCCATGAATACCTCTACAATACTCTCACAAAAGCCATGAAAAATAGCAGACATGCATCTTTGAAAAGTAGCAGGAGCATTACATAAACCAAAAGGCATACGCCTATAAGCATAAGTTCCATAGGGACAAGTGAAAGTGGTTTTCTCTTGATCTTTAGTTTTAACAGCAATTTGTGAAAATCCAGAATAACCATCAAGAAAGCAAAAATGAGTATTTTTAGATAACCTTTCTAACATTTGATCAATAAATGGTAACGGGTAATGATCTTTCTTAGTAACCTTATTAACTTTCCGATAATCAATGCACATTCTATAACCTACAACTACTCTTTGAGGGATGAGCTCATCATTATCATTAGGCACAACAGTCATTCCTCCTTTCTTAGGAACACAATGCACAGGACTAACCCATCTACTATCAGCAATAGGATATATAATACCAGCTTCAAGGAGTCTTAATACCTCATTTTTTGCCACATCCTTCATCTTAGGAATTAGACGACGCTGAGGTTCAACAACAGGCTTCGCATCATCTTCCATATTAATGGCGTGTTGGCAAATAGAGGGAGAAATCCCCTTCAAATCATCAAGAGTGTAGCCAATAGCACCTCGGTGTTTCTTCAATATTTCCAATAACCTTTCTTCTTCAAACTCTGAAAGCTTAGAACTAATAATAACAGGATATATTTTCTTATCATCAATATGAGCATATTTAAGATTATCAGGCAATGGTTTTAAATCAAAGACAGGATCTTCCTTTGGTGGTGGTGTTGTACCCAAATCTTCCACCGGTAAATCATGCTTAAGAATAGGTTGACGAAGGAAAATTTCATCAAGTTCATCTCTTTCTTCCATGAAAACTTCACTCTCACTATTCTCCAAATGTTGCTGCAAAGGATTACTAGGAGCAAGAGCAATAGATGCACACTGTTCAACTTTAAAATCACTATTAGGCGAATCAATTTTATAAGGAGTTTTGGTAAATTTAGAGAAGTTAAACTCATAAGATTCTCCAGCAAATTTAGTCAAAAATTTCTCTTTCTTGCAATCTATAATAGCTCCACAAGTATTTAGAAAAGGTCTACCAAAAATGATAGGACAATATTTACTAGCGACGAGAACCAAGTACCAAAAAGTCGGCAGGATATTTAATCTTACCACATAAAACTTCCACATCTCGAATAATACCAATTGGAGAGATAGTTTCTCTATTAGCCAGCCGAATAACCACATCAATATCTTCAAGTTCACAAGAACCAATTTCGTGCATAATCTCCGTGTAAAGCTCATAAGGAATAGCACTAAAACTTGCACCAATATCACATAAACCATAATAACAATGATCACCAATTCTAACAGATAGCATAGGAACACTAGCTTTTCTAGACTTATTAGGATGCGAAACAATATTAGAAGCATCTTCACGAGAAAATAATATGACCATCTTCCACATTTTCGGTCACAAGATCTTTAACAATTGCAACGACGGAGTTCAACTTTTATTTGTTCTTCGGGTTCTATAGGTTTCTTTTCACTTTTATGAACCGCACTATTTATAACAGTACTCCTTCATTTTAGCGAGGGTAAGGAGTTTTTTCAATATAAGCTTCGGGAATAACATGATCAACGAGTTTCAACTACAACACATTTATTTATAGATGAATCAATTTTATCTTTATACGGTTCATGATACTTATCAAAGTTCTTCTTAGGCAATTCATAATGAGAAGAAAAAGCTTTATAAAGATTTGCAGCAACTTGAGAATCAAGACCATAAGTAGCACTCATATTACGAAATTTATCAGTATCCATAAAAGCTTCAATGCATTTATAATCATAATTTATACTCGATTCTCTATCCTTGTCGTTCTCCCATCCTTCAGTATTTTCTTGGATCCGATTAAGAAGGTCCCTTTTAAACTCTTCCTTGTTGCGTGTAAATGATCCAGAACAAGAAGTATCCAGCAAGGTCTTGTCTTGAAAAGAAAGTCTTGCATAGAAATTATCAATAATACTATTACCAGGAAGCTCATGAATGGGGCATTTGAGCATTAAAGACTTCAATCTCCCCCAGGCTTGGGCAATACTCTCTCCTTCATGAGGCCAAAAATTATATATACGATTCCGATCTTTGTGAATCTCACTTGGAGGATAGAACTTAGAATAAAATCGGGGCACAATATCATTCCATTCAAGAGAATCCCCATTATCCAGTAATTTATACCAATGCGCCGCTTTACCAGACAGCGATACAGAGAATAGTTTCTTCCTCACTTCATCCATAGCAATACCTGCACACTTGAATAAACCGCATAATTCATGTAAGAACGAGTAAATGATCTCCGGGGTGGACAGTTCCATCCCCGTATAACGGTTACCCACTACACGTTCAATAATTTTCATAGGTATTTTGTATGGTATTTCTTCCTTACACGGCGCCTCATCCACTACCTTTGCAGTAGTAGTAGATTTCCCAAATAAACACTCAAGAGAAGATTTCTCCATAATGAATTATAGCAGCAGGCAGAAATAAAATCGGCACAAACAGTAGAAATCTCCCTTACCAATTCCACTTACCAATAGCGCTTCACTCCCCGGCAACGGCGTCAGAAAATAGTCTTGATGACCCACAAGTATAGGGGTGTATCGCAGTATCTTCGATAAGTAAGAATGTCGATCCCAATGAGGAGCAGAAGGTGTTGACAAGCAGTTTCGATGAAGGATTCACTGTAAATGCTCACAGACAAGTATTCAGGGGGTTTTGATGTAACAGATGAATAAAGTACGAGTAAGTAAAGTGCGAGAGTAATAATTGCAGCGAGTGGCCCAATCTCTTTTAGCACAAAGGACAAGCCGGTTTGTTTACTTATAATGACCAAACGTTCTCGAGGACACACGGGATTTTAGTCTAGTGCTTTCGCTACATACGGCTAATTAATCTTCATTGTTTTGATAAGTGTTGTGTGGTTGAACCTATGCTAATGTACCGCCCTTCCTAGGACTAATACATACTTGTGATTATACCCTTGCAAGCATCCGCAACTACAAGAAAGTAATTAAGATAAATCTAACCACAGCCTTAAACTCCGAGATCATGCGATCCCTCCTCGCATCGATATACCAACGGGGGCTCGGGTTTCGTCACTCCGGCAACCCCGCAATTGGCAAACGAGTACAAGATGCATTCCCCTAGGCCCATAAAGGTGAAGTGTCGTGTAGTCGACGTTCACACGACACCACTAGAAGAATAACACCACAACTTAAATATCATAACATTGAATATTACTCAACCATACTTCACTACTAACATTTAGACTTCACCCATGTCCTCAAGAACTAAACGAACTACTCACGAGACATCATATGGAACATGATCAGAGGTGATATGATAATGAATAACAATCTGAACATAAACCTTGGTTCAACGGTTTCACTCAATAGCATCAATAACAAGTAGAAATCAACACCGGGAGAGTTTCCCCTATCAAACAATCAAGATCAAACCCAAATTGCTACAGCGGTGACGAGGTGCAGCGGTGGAGACGGCGGTGATGATGATGAAGATGATTGTGATGGTGATGGAGATGATGTCCAGCTCGATGACAGTGACGATGGCGTCGATTTCCCCCTCCGGGAGGGAATTTCCCCGGCGGATTCCTGCCCGCCGGAGAGCTCTTTTCTCTCTGGTGTTCTCCGCCCCGCAGAGGCGGCTGTGGCTCTGTTCGACGTACCCCTCTGGCTTAGATTTTCGGGACGAAGGCATACGCGAAGAAAAGGAGGCGAGAGGGGCTGTGGGCCCCCTCCTCACAGGGCGGCGCGGCCAGGGCAGGGCCCGCGCCGGCCTGTGAGGGGGGCCCATGGCGGCCCTCCTTAGCTCCCCCTTCCGGCTCCCTTCGTCATCCGGAAAAATAGGAATTTTCGTATAATTTCCTTCAACCGTTGATCTTCCGAAATATTGCATTCGACGGTGCTTTTTCCGGCGGAATCCCGGCTCCGGTGTGCGATCCCCAAATAATCATGAAACATGCAAAATAGATGAAATAACATAAGTATCATCTCCAAATATGAAATATATCAATGAATAACAGCAAATTATGATATAAAATAGTGATGCAAATTGGACGTATCAGGCGGCCACGGAGCGGCCGGAGGCGGGGGCGCCGCGGCCTGGCGGGCGTGGTCGGCGCAGGCGGAGGCGGGGACGCCGCGACCAGGGTCGGGGGCGGCGCGGCCTGGCGCGCGGCGGGCGGCCGAGGCGGGGCGCGGCCTGGGGCGTGGCCGGCGTGAGCGCGGAGCCGCGGCCAAGGGCGGGGGCATCGAGGCCGGCGCGAGCGTAGCCTGGCGCGGGCGCGGTCTGGCACGGGGCGGGCAGAGTGGCGCGGCTCGGGTGCGGCGCGGCCAAGCACGGCGCAGCGAGGCCGGCAGGGGCGAGGGGCCATGGCGGAGCTCCACCATGGCCGAGACCATGTCTATGGCGGAGCTCCTCCGTGGCCGTGGCAGAGCTCCTTCGTGGCCGAGTCCGCGTCCATGGCGGAGGTGGCCCTCGCTGTGGCCGTGGTGGAGCTCCTCCATTGTGTGGCCGTCGCGGAGGCCGTTGCCATCGCCGAGGAGCTCTTCCCATGGAGCCATGGAGAGGATTAATGAGAGAGATTAAAGAAGCTCCTGGAAACACACGTTCAGTGAACGTTTCACCTTTTGCATCGCGGGGTCAAAGTTTGCATCGGTGGAGATGGGGATTTGCATCGCCAGGGCCTGACCCTGGAGAAACTGTCAAACGGGGCGTTCCTCCAGGGCCTGTCCCAGGGGTGCTTTAAAACCCATGCCGTGCAAGAACGCGGGCACAGCAGGCAACCAAACGGGCCAATAATTGCTGGCCCGATGCGAGCCAAGGGGCTGATTGGCAACCAAACGCGCCCCTCATGTATGGCGGTTATGTCAAGATTCGCGGCTCGAGATATGATGGATGCGCGTGCACCACGTACTCACGGCTCGCTCCCCCACGTTGAGACCGTTCTGTCACGCGTGTCGCTAACGTGGCATGAAGTACCCTTTTTTCCCTGAACCGCGTATCCCTCCCTCACCTTCTCTATCTTCCATATCCAGCGACGACGAGGTGATTTTGAAGCTGCCGCGACGACATTCCTAGCGAGCGCCTTCTTCTTCGCCACTGATCACTACAAGAAAAACCATGGTTGCCTCTACGGTCGGTGGTAGATGCGAGTTTACGTGATTTTGGATCACGCCCGCTAGTTTATCCCCAAGGATTAATGTGTTCTGCATCGCCAATGCTTTGAATTTCTCCTTCACGGCTTTCCCCGGCTCCTTCTTAGTCCGTAGCCATGGCGGAGCTGTGTTCTCTACCCCTGCTGCGTCGCCAATCGTCCCTAACCTAATCCTCTCCGTCAAGGTGGTGCGCCTCGGGCGGCCGGAGTATCATCTTCACCGATCTGCTGCGGCGGCGGCGGCGGTAGCACACATTCCCTCTTGGCCGCTATGCATGGCCATGGTGCCCTACTGGCGCACGGAGGTGAGACACGAGGTTTTGGGTCTCGTGCCGCCTTTTTCCTCGCCTCCTGCCAGCGTGGAGGTGGACCGGTCAAGCTGGGACGTGGGCATCGTGGGGCCCACCACTCACGGGTCGGTCAGCGCTCGAGATGTGGTTAACATTTGTCCCCCCTTTCCCTCCCGTCGCCCACTCCCCCTCCCCGTTCCGTCCTGCTCCTATCCCCTACCTCCCTCCCTCCGCTGTGGCTAACCCTAGCCCGCCACCTGCCGCGAATCCTGCTGACCAGCATGCCGACAGAGAGATTGGCCTATGCCGTGCTATCCCTTCGGGGCGGCCTCTTTTTCCTCCCACCTTTCCCATCGCCTTTCCCATCGCCTCGCCGACCCAGATGCAGAGGTGCGCCGCGTGCTCCCCGGAGAGCTCCGCCCCGGACCGGTCCGTGGCGTCCACCTGCGACCTCGAAGCCGCCCCGTGCTCCACCCTCTCCTATATAAGGAGGCCTTGCTCTCCTCCCCGCTCCACCGCACCCCACCGTCTCCAAGGCGCCTCTGTTTTTCCCCAATCCAAGGTCGCTCCTCTGCTTCCGGTTCCTCTCGCAGAGAATGTGAGTTGCCCCCGTTGACCTATGTTTGCTCTGCCCCTTCTCTTGTTTCTTGTGCTGACTCCACCCCATCTCCGTCTCCTAGGTTGCGCAGGCTTGGCTCGCCGTTGGGCTCTCCCTCGACTCCTCGTTCGAGCTCTAGTGCGGATGTCCATTGTGCTGCGACGGGTGGACTGCGCCGCGGGTTCCTCACTCGCCCCGCCATGCCCTACCCTCGACATGCGGCCCAGCCCTCCCCTGACTCCCAATCTACTGCGGTGGCT
This sequence comes from Lolium rigidum, assembly GCF_022539505.1. NCBI lineage: Eukaryota > Viridiplantae > Streptophyta > Magnoliopsida > Poales > Poaceae > Lolium > Lolium rigidum. The sequence continues at coordinate 281,235,905 of NC_061513.1, forward strand.
GGGAGAACCTCCACGACGGCCCTCCTGACTGGCACCGTGCCTCTTGTGGGGCACAAGGGGCCTCCACCTTTGCGCCGCTCGGCTCCACCATTCCCCACCCTTCGGCTAGCTCCCGCAAGGACTATGCGGAGGTCTTCATACCTCCCTCCGACGGGGTGCTGCGGAGCCGCCGCTTCGCCTACGCGCTCATCGAGCCGGCTGCTACTGCCCCTAGAGTCCTCCTCTGCAGGGCGCTTGAAGAGTACGGCAGCAACCCGCATGTCAGCCTCGCCGCCAGCGACTACGGCGCCCTGATGATCATGTTCAGCTCCCAGGAGGAGAGGGATGCCACGCTGCAGCTCTTCCCCTTCTCTCTCGATGGCCACTTCATCAAGCTTGAGCGGCCAGAGGATGGTTGCAACCGTTTTGCGTGGAGCTACTCCAGCTTCGCGCATATCTCGGCCACTGGCTTCCCGCTTGAGCACTGGGACGAGAGCGGGATCCGTGCAGCCTTCCGCTCTGTTGGGAGTGTTTGTTGCATTGATCCCCTCTGCCTGGAGGAGCTAGACTTCTCGGTGGTGCACCTGGTGCTCAAGTTGGAGTGCGCCGACGATGTCCCGGCGGCGCTCCTGGTCCGTGATGCTTTCGGCGACAGCTCAGCGCATGTTGACATCCGTGCTGTCGGCGCCTGGGCGTGCGACGATGATGGAGTGGTGCTAGCGTGCGTCCACTACGACACCAGGAACGGGAGCGCACATGCTCCCGATGTTGTCGAGGGGCCAAGGCGGTCGTGCATGAGCGACATCGACTCGGAGTTCATGCGCGGCGCCTCGCCTCCTCCTACGGCAGCCCAAGCCCCTTTGTCATCGGTCCTGAGCCTCTGGGTCCGCATTGTTGCGCCCCACCAGGCTAGGATGGCACGTGCTACGGCGCTCGTCGACATTGACGACATTCCGGCTGAACTGGGCTCTCCACAGCCCCACGCGCCTGCCGCCCCACCCACGGTGCTCTGGGACCGCATCCTAGCTCGCTGCCTCGCGCTGCAGTTCCACGAGGCCGGCCTGGACGCTGACCAGGTACCTAGTTGTTGCATCCCCGTTTCTGTTCCTCCTTTGCCCTGTCTCACTGCGCCTCCTCTTCTTCTCTAGTGGTATGACACTCTGAACATGCCTTCCACCCCGCTTGTTCAAGCTGAGGAGGTTGAGGACGACGCCACTCTGGAGCTGCCCCTTGCCGTGGATGCCAACGTCCCCACTCCTCCTCTGGTTCCGTACACAACCATGATGTACGCGGCGGCAGAGGCTGCTGTGTTCGGCGGCAGCTCGGTTCCGGCGCACATCCCTCTGTCGCGCCTTCGTGCTCTGGCCGATGCTTGTGGTGTTGACCCCAGTGCGGTCGTCGACGCCGCAGAGGTGTCTTCCTTGTCCGAATGATGACGACGCCGGCACCTTTCTGATGATGCCCCGCGCGAGCCGCCTCTTCCCCTCTGTGTTGGTAGCGGCCTTGCTTCCTTCGTCACTGCCGTCTATGCGTGCGGCAGCTCGTGTTCTTCCTCTTGTGTTCCCCTGTTCCTTTTCTGTGATTTCTGTAATTGGGCCTTAAGCCCCTTCTTAGATCAGCATGCCTACCACTTTTTTGTAACCTGCCGTGGTGCAAACTTTGTGTATCAATGAACGGTTGTTTGTGTTTCTCTGTGGGCTCGTGGAACATTCGCGGGCTCGGTGACTCTGACAAATGCGACCAAGTGCAAGTCGATCTTTTCTCTGCTCGACCCAAGATCGTTGGGCTCCAAGAATACAAGCTTGGGCCCATTTCTGCGGCCAAAGTTGCCTCCTTTCTTCCGCCCAATCTTAGAACTTTCGAGTCGATTGAGTCTGTCGGCGCCTCTGGTGTGATTATTTCTGCTTAGGATGATTCCCTCTTCTCCCTGGTTCATTCCTTACCCTCCATACACATCCTCTTTATCGACCTTTTGCTTAAAAATGATGGTTGTACCTTTCGTTTCGCCAACATCTACGCACCCTGCGAGCACACTGACAAACCTGCTTTCCTCTAGGCCCTTGTGACCCACGACCCCGGTGATAAGACACCCTGGATCGTTGTCGGCGATTTCAACCTTGTCCGGAACCCTGCAGATAGGAATGATGCTAATTTCTCCATCTCGGAGGCGGACATGTTCAATGACACTATCAACCTCCTTGGGCTCATTAAGCTCCCTCTACGGGATCGCCAGTTCACCTGGTCTAATAAGAGGGATGTGCCCACTCTTATTCGCATTGACAGAGTGTTCATCAACCATGTTTGGAACTCCCGCTTCCCCTCTTCCAACCTCTCCTATCTCACGCAACTCTATTCCTTCCCTTGTGGTGGATGGTACCACTTTTTCCGATCACCCCACTAAGGATGTTGTCGTTAAGGATTTCTTTGCTGACCTCCTGGGGACGGTGACACCCGTTGCCTAGCCTTTCGAAGTTTCATCCCTCTACCCTAACACCCCCGCTCTCAGGAGGGCTTTCAGCTCCCCCTTCACTGCGGAGGAGATTAAGAAGGCTTTCTTCTCTATGAACAAGCTCTCTAGCCCCGGTCTTGACGGTTTTGGCCCTGCCTTCTTCACTACCTTCTGGGAGGTCGTGTCCCCTGACATCCTCGCGATGTTCGCGGCCTTCTACGATGGGATAATTGACCTCAGTAGGATCAACCGTGCCTTCCTGGGGCTCCTTCCTAAAACCGACACTGCCCTCCACCCATCCCAATTTCAACCCCTCTCCCCTCCAAAACTGTGTGATGAAGGCCATCACGCAGGTCCTCACAACTAGGCTTTAGGGGGCCATCCACTCCCTGGTGCACGACGACCAGACCGGCTTCCTTTCCGGCCATTGTATCTTGGAGAACATTGTCTACGCGGCCGACCTTCTCCGTTGCTGCCACTTGCGCAAGGCACCCACCCTCGTCTTCAAAATTGATTTCCGTAAAGCCTTTGACTCTGTAAACTGGTCCACCTTGCTGGCCATTCTCAAAGCTAGGGGGTTTGATGACCGGTGGTGCGACTGGATGAACCAGATTCTCAACACCGGTCATACGACAGTTCTTCTTAACGGCGTCACTGGGTGTTGGATCCGTTGTCGCAATGGGCTTCGCCAAGGGGATCCCCTGTCACCATATCTTTTTATCATCGTCGCAGATGTGCTCCAGCGTATGATTCGTCTGGCTTGGGAGGACGGCTCCCTGGCCCACCCCCTCTCCCCCGACACCCCCTGCCCTGTCCTTCAGTATGCTGATGACACCTTGATCCTTTGTAAGGCATCACCTGCGGCTGCTGCCTGCCTGAAGAATGTCCTTGATGACTTTGCCTCGGCCACTGGCCTCACGATCAACTTCCACAAATCATGCATGATCCCGATGCATGTCTTCCCGGATGTTGCCTCTGCTATGGCAGCCTCGCTGGGGTGCACCATCGCCTCCTTCCTCCAAACCTATCTGGGGTTGCCCCTCTCCCCTACTAAACTCCCCTCCTCTGCCTTCGCCCCTCTTGTCCAGTCTTTTGACCGTAGACTCTCGGGTTGGCGTGCGCACCTGTTGTCCTTTGGCGGTAGACTAGTGTTGTGTGATGCCGTGCTTAATAATCTCACTACCTACTACATGTGCTCGTATTTGTTTCCTCATGGTGTTATTGAAAGAATCGATAAGAGGCGCCACACTCTTTTTTGGACCGGAAAGGATTCTTGTTCTGGTGCTCGCTGTTTAATTGCTTGGGATAGAGTTTTGTTGTCTAAGCAGGAGGGCGGTTTTGGCATCTAGGATCTCCACCGGTAGAACAAGTGCTTGCTACTAAACTTTGTCCATCAATTACACCAGTCTAACCCCTTGCCTTGGAAGAAATGGTTCTTCTCTCATACAGTTCGTGATCTTGGGGCAACCTCCACCTCCCCCTCTTTCGTGGAGAAGATTGTGGAGGAGTGCCTCCCACTCTACTGGTCCATCACCAGGGTGACCATGGCGGATGGGCATTCCACGTCGTTTTGGTTGGACAAGTGGCTCCCTGGCGAGCCGCTTGCGACACGCTTCCCCGTGCTCTTCTCCCATAGTACTCGGTGGCACGCCACCATGGTGACGGTGGTGGAGAGGGGCCTGGACCTCCAGGCCCGCCTGACCTCGACCGCAGACGAGGAGTTGCGGTTGGTCCGCGGCATCATCGATGGCTCTACACTTCGTGTTGGCTTCGACATGCGCACCATCGACTCTCCCTCGACACCCCGGTTCTGCTCGCGGGAGGCCTACAGGCTCTTGCACCAGCACGACCCCCCGACACGTCGGCATGCATCTCCTGGGGGCTCCAGATCCCTTCGAAGATCCGTATCTTCGCTTACTTGGCGGACGTTGACCGCTTGAGCACCCGCGCAAACCTCTTCCGCAAGAGCTGCGCCACCTCCGACCTGTGCGCTGCATGCCCTCTCCCGAGACGGGGAGACACTTGTTGTTCGACTGTCGCCTTGCTGCGGTGATTTGTACCCGTCTGGACTTCCCAATCCCGGACGGGGGGGTTCTCCTTTTGGGATCGACCTACCCGCGACCTCCCCCTTCCCTGCAGATGTTTGGAGGATTGGTATTGCGGCGATCCTGTGGGCTATTTGGAAGTCCCGCAACAACCTCGTCTTCAAGGGGTGCTGCACTCCCCCGGCTCCACTCTTCGACGGGTGTGCGACAACCTCGCATTCTGGCGGTGGTGCCTCCGCCTCCCCGATCGAGCACGCCTAGATGCGTTGCGATCCTTCGTCCTCTCGCATGTGTAGGATGTATACGGCTCTCTCTCCCCCCATGTTTATTACCTCTGTACAGACTGGCTTCTTGGCTGCTTTGAGTAATATAACAAGTGGTGGGGTTCCCCCCCACCATCTACCTCGAAAAAAACTACAAGAAAAACCCACCTATAGCTATACATACTTAGCCCTCTGTAACCACGGCATCGCCGGGCGGGTGATGATGGGGGCGGATCTCGTGCTTCTCCTCCTCAAGGTCTGGGACCACGGCACCAAGGGTGGTGGCCCTAGATGGCGGTGACGGCGTCGATCTGGTGGCAGGTGGCGGATGTCAGGTGCCGCTAACCGTGGCACTGTGGTGGTGGTATTCTCTCTCGCTGGAGGAGATCGGCTAGTTGTGTGGCTAGCCATGGCGGATCTCGCGATCCGTCTCCTAGCTCCAGATGGCGAGGCGCAGCTGCCGGTGAAAGCTGGCCCGGACTTCGGTCATGGCGGATGATGGCGGCGTGTTTCGTCGTTACCTTGTTGAAGGCATTGTCTCTGCAGTCTGCGTTCTTCTCCTGGGCTACTCCAGGGGAAACCCTAGACCCGGGTCTCCCGGATCGGACGATGTGGTGCGCAACGCCGTTCTCCCTGTTGGGGGTATCGTTTTTGGAGCAGACAACGGATGGCGGTGGTGTTGAGGTGGAGCGGTGTGCTTTTGCTGTGTCGGCGTCGCCGAGTCGCCGCGGCATTGTGCAGTGGTGTCCCGGGATGGATGCAGTGTGATGGACTCGCACAGGATGGTGGAGTCGTCTGGTGCCGTGGCGGTATCGATGGCAGGCCTAGCATGGTCAATGTGATGATCTCTCTTGAAGATGGAGTCGAGGAAGACGGCGGTAGCAACTTCTATGGCGTGTGCGTTGGCGTATGCTGAGAGTCTGCTTGACTGGATGTGCTTCTCATCTGCTATTAGACGGCCTGGGAAGGCCTTTGGTTTTTTGGTTGATGTGAGTTGGTTAATTGTCACCCCTTCATCCATCTGTAGTTTTAGCGAAGTGGCTTCGAGTTTAATCTTTTGTATTGCTCTTGTAAGGTGTTGTGAATAATCTAATAAAAAAACCGTGTGCATCCCTTGGATGCAGAAGCTGGGGCGATATTTCCCCATTTCGAAAAAAAAATACTTAGCCCTCAGTATATTCGTTGCAAAGATTTACCGTAGATACACATGTATGACAAGTGGAAGAAATAACTGATTGCTAATTGCCCCGATGAAGTGATGATGATGCGGGTGGTAGTGAAATACTATTTTGTAGAGCCTGTCCTGGTTACATGAGGTAGATTTAGCATGGACATGTCGTTATTTTGTTATATACCGCTTGTTGTTGCAAAGTCCAGTAGCTTATTAAGTTTTGGTGTTCTGAACTAGTGCCGCATTATGTAAAGTTGTTCATGATCCATCAGGAAGTGCTAATGGATTATGTTTGTACATGCTGCTAAATTGCCAATCTCTTGATATCTTAGCAGCCGGAATGTCTTCATTTTAGTGTGCGACCATGAGATCCCATGCATGTTACAGACAATGCTAACTGCTCATTTTGTCAGCCATGTTGGTTGTTTGGTTGCCACCACACACTTATCTCAGATGGTGCAATGATCACACTAAAAAAATACTTTAATAAAAGGGTCGGGCTTCTGGCTATTTATTAACCAGCAATTTTTCATGAAAATAAAATATTTCATTATGTCCTAAATGGTTCAAAAGTCAATTTCTGACACAAAATTACCATATAATTTAGATGCTATTTTCATGGAACTTTTGGTCCATGCCCTTTTTGGTTGCGAGCATATGCTGCTAAGGGCATCTCGGGCAGACCCAAAATAGTGACCCATTCGGTTCGTTTCTGTCTGTTTGGATTGCCCCACGGACAGATTGGTGATTGTAGTCCGTTTTGGTAGCGTGGTGGGTCCAGCGGCCTGACTCATATTGCCACCCCCCGCCCGCTATCAAGGAATGACGCTCTGCCTCTAATGGCGATGGGACGCTAATGGTTGTCGCTGGCTTCGAGCATGCCCTAGATGATTCATGCGCTTCCGGTTGGTTCCCACTCACTGCGGCTCCGGTTTCCTGCTCACGCTCGTTTGATTTTTGCCGCCGCGGCCGGAAGACTTCGTGCGCACGTTGGCCATTTCCAACCCAGGTTGAGGGCTATAAGAACACCCACCGGCTCGGCGATGAGTCCCATCCCAGTCGCACCAAAATCCATCCATGCCTTGCGGAAGGAGAATATTACATGGTGGACTTTATATAATATCTAGAGAAAACCAACACACAATCGGGAGTGGTGTTTTGGAACATGGGTGCGTATGCTCCCTATATTTTGAAATGCATCTTATGTACATTTTAAATTTTAAAAAAATTGAAACAAAAAATTTGTACGTACATCTTCACGTGCTACGCGCTCAGAAAGTCGTTTCATAAAAAATCGACTTATCATGTGACGTGTGTAAAAAAGATAAAATTCAGTGCTAAAAATAATGCTTTTCACAAGATAAAGTTTCTCCTTTTTACATAGACCAAAAAAAATATTGGTTTTTCGTGAAACTTAGCGAATGCACAAACATTATGGAGATGTAAATGTAGAATTTTTTATCCAATTTTTTTGACATTTCGAAATATGTTTTTTGGTAGAGGGAGCATACGCACCCGGGAACCGAATTGAATTTCCGCACATAATCATGAATCAAAGTTATTGAACATCTTTATTTCATATCATAATATTGATAGGGTTTCTTCATCTCCCCAATAACAAGGTAAACTACTCACTAATGGAAGAAATCAACAACATCATCATAGGCATATGAAGTGAATACGACTGTATGGATGAGTACAAGTGCAAATCCACAATATCTTGGAATACAACAAGATGGGAATGCTAATTGTGATGAAGATGCAGCGGTTGAAGATGGGGGATGATGCTTTAGCCTCCAATGACCCGTGTAGCAGCGAGGATGATGCCCTTCTGCAAGTTCCCCCTCTTGATCCCTTCTGGAGTAGAAGTTTCTGCGAGTTGTGTTGTCTCTAAATATCGGATCTCAGATCCATCTTCACGAGGTGAAACTATTTGACAAGGCAAGGAAACTGCCACATAATACATGCGCATGGTATGGGCGGGCCCTGCCTGTATCAACGGTCGTTAACCCTTCTGAAGTTTCCTCTCAATTTGTCTTTTCATCCAGGTGCGCTGAAAATCATTTAGATAATTTTTATCACTTCAAAATATCATATTTATGTCCAATATGACAACTTGAAATGATATGGTCATCAATACCTTCATAATTTAGGATTCTCTGGAAACAAGTATGAAAGGTGCGCACGAGCACCTTAAAATACCAAAATCCTATCACTACACATGCTTAAACATGAGGTAAACGTGCTTCAAAAATGCACTCATCAGTAGCCCCGCCTCCAGCCTCGTGAATTGCTGGTTTGCGAAGGTTTTCCTCCTCCACTTCGCCTCCCTCACCGCCCTCCTCTCTGCATTCTTTTGTGCCTCGTTGTTTTCCTCGTACTCCACGTCATCTAGGTCATGCCTCCTCCACTCCGCCATCATGCGCTCGTCCTCCTCCGCGACGGATAGCCGGTGCAATGCCTTTGGTAGCTATATGTGGAGTAATCCACGATTCCACTTGCATCGAGGTTTCAGGTAGCCCAAGACCAAATTTACAATAATTAACTAGCAATCTAACATTCCAAAACATGATGGTTCAATTTTTTTGAGAACAAGTGATTCATATTTGAAATTCCATTGCCAAGAAATGTATACATAGATTTGAGTAGTGAGAAGGAGTGACAGAGCTAGAAGTGAAGCATAAGGGGGCAACCTAATCATGAGGGTCTAAACTACCTACAATCATGTAAAATAGGAGGTTCCATGGCAAATGTTCAAAGAAAAAATCATGAGCCTTGGGACTTGCCTAGGTGCCAAATCTCTTTGCATACACAACTGGAGGTGAATAGCGGTGTTGTCCATATGTGTGGTTTTGGTAATTAATGACAATCCCTATGGACTCATGTTTTTCTTGAGTTTATAAGAATGAATGTTCCATAGCTAATGCTTGTATCCCATATGTTGGATTAAAGTGTGGACGCCGTGAAGATAAAGATATATCTTTAGTATTGGCATCAAGATCATCAATTTTATGAGAAGAGTATGATATGATCAAGAAGAAGAAATGAAGATGGAGTTCTTGTGTGTTAATCAATTTATCTATGCTCTAGCTAATTTGTTAAGAAATGGATGGTCAAGAATAATGATAGAGCATTAAGAGATACAAGGTTGACCAATACTAAGAGCGAAGATTGAATTCATGTGGGTCAACAGAAGAATCATAAAGAATGTACCACATTGGATCATGTGATCTTGTGGTATGGTAAGCCTTGTCAATTACTTTGTGAACTAACCCATTATATATATGTATTTGTGTTTCTATGTGGGTTAGGTATATTTCCATGGACATGAATCAAAATAAAGATCTCATATAGCCCATGAGAGTATGGCATTAAGTGGTGATGGTCGTTGATGGCGTGTATTTCACACGTTCGTTGGGCAACCCCAAGAGGAAGGTATGATGTGCACAGCAGCAAGTTTTCCATCAGAAAGAAACCAAGGTTTATCGAACCAGGAGGAGCCAAGAAGCACGTTGAAGGTTGATGGCGGCGGGATGTAGTGCGGCGCAACACCAAAGATTCCGGCGCCAACGTGGAACCTGCACAACACAACCAAAGTACTTTGCCCCAACGAAACAGACGAGGTTGTCAATCTCACCGGCTTGCTGTAACAAAGGATTAACCGTATTGTGTGGAAGATGATTGTTTGCGAGAGAAAACAGTAAAACAAGTATTGCAGCAGATTTGTATTTCGAGTATTAAAGAATGGACCGGGGTCCACAGTTCACTAGAGGTGTCTCTCCCATAAGATAAAAGCATGTTGGGTGAACAAATTACAGTCGGGCAATTGACAAATAGAGAGGGCATAACAATGCACATACATGACATGATAAGTATAGTGAGATTTAATTGGGCATTACGACAAAGTACATAGACCGCCATCCAACTGCATCTATGCCTAAAAAGTCCACCTTCAGGTTATCATCCGAACCCCTCCAGTATTAAGTTGCTAAACAACAGACAATTGCATTAAGTATGGTGCGTAATGTAATCAACAACTACATCCTCGGACATAGCGCCAATGTTTTATCCCTAGTGGCAACAAGCACAACACAACCTTAGAACTTTCCGTCACTCGTCCCAGTGTCAATGCAGGCATGAACCCACTATCGAGCATAAATACTCCCTCTTGGAGTTAAAAGTAAAAACTTGGCCAGAGCCTCTACTAGAAACGGAGAGCATGCAAGATCATAAACAACACATATGTAATAACTTGATAATTAACATGACATGGTATTCTCTATCCATCGGATCCCGACAAACACAACATAGAGTATTACGGATAGATGATCTTGATCATGTTAGGCAGCTCACAAGATCCAACAATGAAGCACAATGAGGAGAAGACAACCATCTAGCTACTGCTATGGACCCATAGTCCAGGGGTGAACTACTCACTCATCACTCCGGAGGCGACCATGGCGGTGTAGAGTCCTCCGGGAGATGAATCCCCTCTCCGGCGGGGTGCCGGAGGAGATCTCCGGAATCCCCGAGATGGGATCGGCGGCGGCGGCGTCTCGGTAAGGTTTTCCGTATCGTGGTTTTTCGCATCGGGGGTTTCGCGACGGAGGCTTTAAGTAGGCGGAAGGGCAGAGTCGGGGGCCGGACGAGGGGGCCACACCATAGGGCGGCGCGGGCCCCCCGGGCCGCGCCGCCTTGTGGTGTCGCCACCTCGTGGCCCCACTTCGTATGTTCTTCGGTCTTCCGGAAGCTCCGTGGAAAAATAGGCCCCCGGGTCTTCGTTTCGTCCAATTCCGAGAATATTTCGTTACTAGGATTTCTGAAACCAAAAACAGCGAGAAAACGAGAACCGGCACTTCGGCATCTTGTTAATAGGTTAGTTCCGGAAAATGCACGAATATGACATAAAGTGTGCATAAAACATGTAGGTATCATCAATAATATGGCATAGAACATAAGAAATTATCGATACGTCGGAGACGTATCAGCATCCCCAAGCTTAGTTCGCTCGTCCCGAGCAGGTAAAACGATAACAAAGATAATTTCTGAAGTGATATGCCATCATAACCTTGATCATACTATTTGTAAACATATGTAGTGAATGCGGCGATCAAAACAATGGTAATGACATGAGTAAACAAGTGAATCATAAAGCAAAGACTTTTCATGAATAGTACTTCAAGACAAGTATTAATAAGTCTTGCATAAGAGTTAACTCATAAAGCAATAAATCAAAGTAAAGGTATTGAAGCAACACAAAGGAAGATTAAGTTTCAGCGGTTGCTTTCAACTTGTAACATGTATATCTCATGGATAATAGTCAACATAGAGTAATATAACAAGTACAATATGCAAGTATGTAAGAATCAATGCACAGTTCACACAAGTGTTTGCTTCTTGAGGTGGAGAGAGATAGGTGAACTGACTCAACATAAAAGTAAAAGAGAATGGTCCTTCAAAGAGGAAAGCATCGATTGCTATATTTGTGCTAGAGCTTTTATTTTGAAAACATGAAACAATTTTGTCAACGGTAGTAATAAAGCATATGAGTTATGTACATTATATCTTACAAGTTGCAAGTCTCATGCATAGTATACTAATAGTGCCCGCACCTTGTCCTAATTAACTTGGACTACCGGATCTTTGCAATGCACATGTTTTGACCAAGTGTCACAATGGGGTACCTCCATGCCGCTCGTACAAAGGTCTAAGGAGAAAGCTCGCATTTTGGATTTCTCGCTTTTGATTATTCTCAACTTAGACATCCATACCGGGACAACATGGACAACAGATAATGGACTCCTCTTTAATGCATAAGCATGTGGCAACAATTATTATTCTCATATGAGATTGAGGATATATGTCCAAACTGAAACTTCCACCATGAATCATGGCTTTAGTTAGCGGCCCAAAGTTCTTCTATAACAACATGCATGCTCCAACCATGAAGGTGGTAGATCTCTCTTACTTCAGACAAGACGGACATGCATAGCAACTCACATGATATCCAACAAACAATAGTTGATGGCGTCCCCAGAAAACATGGTTATCGCACAACAAGCAACTTAATAAGAGATAAAAGTGCATAAGTACATATTCAATACCACAATAGTTTTTCAGCTATTTGTCCCATGAGCTATATATTGCAAAGGTGAATGATGGAATTTTAAAGGTAGCACTCAAGCAATTTACTTTGGAATGGCGGATAAATACCATGTAGTAGGTAGGTATGGTGGACACAAATGGCATAGTGGTTGGCTCAAGTATTTTGGATGCATGAGAAGTATTCCCTCTCGATACAAGGTTTAGGCTAGCAAGGTTATTTGAAACAAACACAAGGATGAACGGTACAGCAAAACTCACATAAAAGACATATGGTAAACATTATAAGACTCCATACCGTCTTCCTTGTTGTTCAAAACTCAATACTAGATATTATCTAGACTCTAGAGAAACCAAATATGCAAACCAAATTAGCAAGCTCTAAGTATTTCTTCATTAATGGGTGCAAAGTATATGATGCAAGAGCTTAAACATGAGCACAACAATTGCCAAGTATCAAATTATCCAAGACATTTTAGAGTTACTACATGTATTATTTTCCAATTCCAACCATATCACAATTTAACGAAGAAGAAACTTCGCCATGAATACTATGAGTAGAGCCTAAGGACATATTTGTCCATATGCAACATCGGAGCGTGTCTCTCTCCCACAAAGTGAATGCTAGGATCCATTTTATTCAAACAAAACAAAAAACAAAAACAAACCGACGCTCCAAGCAAAGTGCATAAGATGTGACGGAATAAAAATATAGTTTCGGGGAGGAACCCGATAATGTTGTCGATGAAGAAGGGGATGCCTTGGGCATCCCCAAGCTTAGACAGCTTGAGTCTTCTTATAATATGCAGGGGTGAACCACCGGGGCATCCCCAAGCTTAGAGCTTTCACTCTCCTTGATCATATTGCATCATACTCCTCTCTTGATCCTTGAAAACTTCCTCCACACCAAACTCGAAACAACTCATTAGCTGGTTAGTGCATAATAAAAATTCACATGTTCAGAGGTGACACAATCATTCTTAACACTTCTGGACATTGCATAAAGCTACTGGACATTAGTGGATCAAAGAAATTCATCCAACATAGCAAAAGAGGCAATGCGAAATAAAAGACAGAATCTGTCAAAACAGAACAGTCCGTAAAGATGGATTTTATTAAGCCACCAGACTTGCTCAAACGAAAATGCTCAAATTGAATGAAAGTTGCGTACATATCTGAGGATCATGCTAGTAAATTGTCTTAATTTTCTGAGCTACCTACAGGGAGATAGACCCAGATTCGTGACAGCAAAGAATTCTGAAACTGCGCAGTAATCCAAATCTAGTACTTACTTTTCTATCAAAGACTTTACTTGGCACAACAAAACATAAAACTAAGATAAGGAGAGGTTGCTACAGTAGTAAACAACTTCCAAGACACAAATATAAAACAAAAATACTGGAGTAAAAACATGGGTTGTCTCCCATAAGCGCTTTTCTTTAACGCCTTTCAGCTAGGCGCAGAAAGTGTATCTCAAGTATTATCGAGAGATGAAGCATCAACATCATAATTTGTTCTAATGATAGAATCATAAGGTAACTTCATTCTCTTTCTAGGGAAGTGTTCCATACCTTTCTTGAGAGGAAATTGATATTTAATATTACCTTCCTTCATATCAATAGTAGCACCAACGGTTCGAAGAAAAGGTCTTCCCAATATAATGGGGCAAGATGCATTGCATTCAATATCCAAGACAACAAAATCAACGGGGACAAGGTTATTGTTAACCATAATATGAACATTATCAACTCTCCCCAAAGGTTTCTTTTTAGCATTATCAGCGAGATTAACATCCAAATAACAGTTTTTCAATGGTGGCAAGTCAAGCATATCATAGACTTTCTTAGGCATAACAGAAATACTTGCACCAAGATCACATAAAGCATTACAATCAAAATCTTTGACTCTCATTTTAATGATGGGCTCCCAACCATCCTCTAGCTTTCTAGGAATAGAAGTTTCAAGTTTTAGTTTCTCTTCTCTAGCTTTTATGAGAGCATTTGTAATATGTTTTGTGAAAGCCAAGTTTATAGCGCTAGCATTGGGACTCTTAGCAAGTTTTTGTAAGAACTTTATAACTTCAGAGATGTGGCAATCATCAAAATCTAAATCATTACAATCTAAAGCAATGTGATTATCATCCCCAAGGTTGGAAAGAATTTCAGCAGTTTTATCACAAGCAGTTTCAGCAGTTTTAGCAGTTTCAGGTAATTTTGCGCGCTTTGCACTAGGAGTAGAAGCATTGCCAACACCAATTATTTTACCATTGATAGTAGGAGGTGCAGCAACATGTGAATCATTAGCATTGCTAGTGGTGGTAATAGTCCAAACTTTAACTACATTTTCCTTTTTAGCTAGTTTTTCATTTTCTTCTCTATCCCACCTAGCACGCAGTTCAGCCATTAATCTTATATTCTCATTAATTCTAACTTGGATGGCATTTGCTGTAGTAACAATTTTATTTTCAATATCCCTATTAGGCATAACTTTCGATTTCAAAAGATCAACATCGGAGGCAAGACTATCAACTCTAGAAACAAGAATATCAATTTTATTGAGCTTTTCCTCAACAGATTTGTTAAAGGCAGTTTGTGTACTAATAAATTCTTTAAGCATGGCTTCAAGTCCAGGGGGTGTATTCCTATTATTGTTGTAAGAATTCCCATAAGAATTAGCATAACCGTTACCATTATTATAAGGATATGGCCTATAGTTATTACTAGAATTGTTCCGATAAGCATTGTTGTTGAAATTATTATTTTTAATGAAGTTTACATCAACATGTTCTTCTTGGGCAACCAATGAAGCTAATGGAACATTATTAGGATCAACATTAGTCCTATCATTCACAAGCATAGACATAATAGCATCAACCTTATCATTCAAGGAAGAGGATTCTTCGAGAATTTACCTTCTTACCTTGTGGAGCTCTTTCCGTGTGCCATTCAGAGTAATTAACCATCATATTATCAAGAAGCTTTGTTGCTTCACCAAGAGTGATGGACATAAAGGTACCTCCAGCAGCTGAATCCAATAAATTCCGCGAAGAAAAATTTAGTCCTGCATAGAAGGTTTGGATGATCATCCAAGTAGTCGATCCATGGGTTGGGCAATTTTTAACCAAAAATTTCATTCTTTCCCAAGCTTGAGCAACATGTTCATTATCTAATTGTTTAAAATTCATTATGCTACTCCTCAAAGATATAATTTTAGCAGGGGGATAATATCTACCAATAAAAGCATCCTTGCATTTAGTCCATGAATTAATACTATTCTTAGGCGAGAGATAGCAACCAATCTTTAGCTCTTCCTCTTAATGAGAAAGGAAACAATTTTAATTTTATAATGTCACCATCTACATCTTTATACTTTTGCATTTCACATAGTTCAACAAAATTATTGAGATGGGCAGCAGCATCATCGGAACTAACACCGGAAAATTGCTCTCTCATGACAAGATTAAGTAAAGCAGGTTTAATTTCAAAGAATTCTGCTGTAGTAGCAGGTGGAGCAATAGGTGTGCATAGGAAATCATTATTATTTGTGCTAGTGAAGTCACACAACTTAGTATTTTCAGGGTTGGCATTTTAGCAATAGTAAATAAAGCAAACTAGATAAAGTAAATGCAAGTAAACTAATTTTTTTGTGTTTTTGATATAGCAAACAAGACAGTAAATAAAGTAAAGCTAGCAACTAATTTTTTTTGTGTTTTGATATAATGCAGCAAACAAAGTAGTAAATAAAATAAAGCAAGACAAAAACAAAGTAAAGAGATTGGGAAGTGGAGACTCCCCTTGCGGCGTGTCTTGATCTCCCCGACAACGGCGCCGGAAAAAGAGCTTGATGGCGTGTATTTCACACGTTCGTTGGGCAACCCCAAGAGGAAGGTATGATGCGCACAGCAGCAAGTTTTCCCTCAGAAAGAAACCAAGGTTTATCGAACCAGGAGGAGCCAAGAAGCACGTTGAAGGTTGATGGCGGCGGGATGTAGTGCGGCGCAACACCAGAGATTCCGGCGCCAACGTGGAACCTGCACAACACAACCAAAGTACTTTGCCCCAACGAAACAGCGAGGTTGTCAATCTCACCGGCTTGCTGTAACAAAGGATTAACCGTATTGTGTGGAAGATGATTGTTTGCAGAGAAAACAGTAAAACAAGTATTGCAGCAGATTTGTATTTCAGTATTAAAGAATGGACCGGGGTCCACAGTTCACTAGAGGTGTCTCTCCCATAAGATAAAAGCATGTTGGGTGAACAAATTACAGTCGGGCAATTGACAAATAGAGAGGGCATAACATTGCACATACATGACATGATAAGTATAGTGAGATTTAATTGGGCATTACGACAAAGTACATAGACCGCCATCCAACTGCATCTATGCCTAAAAAGTCCACCTTCAGGTTATCATCCGAACCCCTCCGGTATTAAGTTGCTAAACAACAGAAAATTGCATTAAGTATGGTGCGTAATGTAATCAACAACTACATCCTCGGACATAGCGCCAATGTTTTATCCCTAGTGGCAACAAGCACAACACAACCTTAGAACTTTACATCACTTGTCCCAGGTGTCAATGCAGGCATGAACCCACTATCGAGCATAAATACTCCCTCTTGGAGTTAAAAGTAAAAACTTGGCCAGAGCCTCTACTAGAAACGGAGAGCATGCAAGATCATAAACAACACATATGTAATAACTTGATAATTAACATGACATGGTATTCTCTATCCATCGGATCCCGACAAACACAACATAGAGTATTACGGATAGATGATCTTGATCATGTTAGGCAGCTCACAAGATCCAACAATGAAGCACAATGAGGAGAAGACAACCATCTAGCTACTGCTATGGACCCATAGTCCAGGGGTGAACTACTCACTCATCACTCCGGAGGTGACCATGGCGGTGTAGAGTCCTCCGGGAGATGAATCCCCTCTCCGGCAGGGTGCCGGAGGAGATCTCCAGAATCCCCCGAGATGGGATCGGCGGCGGCGGCGTCTCAGTAAGGTTTTCCGTATCGTGGTTTTTCGTATCAGGGGTTTCGCGACGGAGGCTTTAAGTAGGCGGAAGGGCAGAGTCGGGGGCCAGACGAGGGGGCCACACCATAGGGCGGCGCGGGCCCCCCCTGGGCCGCGCCGCCTTGTGGTGTCGCCACCTCGTGGCCCCACTTCGTATGTTCTTCGGTCTTCGGAAGCTCCGTGGAAAAATAGGCCCCTGGGTCTTCGTTTCGTCCAATTCCGAGAATATTTCGTTACTAGGATTTCTGAAACCAAAAACAGCAGAAAACGAGAACCGGCACTTCGGCATCTTGTTAATAGGTTAGTTCCAGAAAATGCACGAATATGACATAAAGTGTGCATAAAACATGTAGGTATCATCAATAATATGGCATAGAACATAAGAAATTATCGATACGTCGGAGACGTATCAGTCGTCAAGGTTGAGAAGGGAAAGTTCAAGATAGGCATCTCGAGAAGATCACGTGCTTGAGGCTTGCCGTCCATTTGTTGATGATGGACATGTGAAGATATGTCTTAATGAAGCTATCCCATAGTGATGTATGGGAGAGCGAACTATGTGTCTTCATGAAGCACCAACGATCAAGTGGTGCATTCCGGCTTGAATGAAGCATGGAGCGTCATCATCAAGATCAAGCGGGATGCGCAAGGCTAAGCTGTGACCTTGGTAGATTTTCATTTTACCAGTCTCGAGGTGGTTATTGAAGGATCGGGTTACAAGATAGATATCAACACCATCACGAAAGGCTTTCGGTTGGGTAACTTGATCACATCGTTTTAGGGAGCTCAATTCTTTGCACAATTTACATCCTCTTATTATTTTTTACTTCTTGGTTTTTATTTGTGTGGGGTTCTTGACCTTGATCCTAGCTTCTCAACAATCCCAAGTTCATTGAAAACGGAATTCGTATGCATCTTCTATTGTGTTTTTGAGGTTTGAGGGTTTATCGGTTCCTCATTTTGGGAGGTTTCGCATCTACCAAATTTTGGTGTTTAAACTCCTTATCCTTCTTGGGTTTTATGTTCTCTATTAGATAGATCTTGTTCTTAGCTTTTTAAAAATCCCAAATTTTAAAAATCAGAGTTTGGACGCAAATGTTAACCCCGTTGTCGTTTGCACAATTTTCTGCCAGGGGAAATCCGGTCCACCAGACATTGACCGGGTCATGCGCCAGGTCGTACCGGAACACGTGATGGGAGTTGTCAGCTGATGTTCCGGTGGGCATTCTGGTGTGTGATCTGGTGCACGGAGTTAGGGACCAGGAAGGCTGGCGTGGGAGCCGTATTGACCGGCTGGCGCCAACTTCGGTTGCCATTTCCCCAAACGGTCAGATTTTTTTTCCTACGAAAGGGGCTTCTTGCTCAATAGTTTTATAGGGTTCTTAGGCATGTTTTGACCACTATTGTTGGACCTCTTGAGATTTCTTCCTGACCCTTACCTCCAATGATTCTTGCATCCTTTTGTGGGCTTTGGAAGAGGAAATATCGATCTAAATCCCCACCAAACAAATCCTCCTCTAAGTGAGTGGAACCCCTTGGATCTAGATCTTGGATTCATTGGTTGACCTCCACCATTATTTTTCCTCTCTAGTTCCTCCATATCATTTGTTGTGTTTGGTGGTGTTTGAGAGAGAATGATTTGAGCACTTTTCTTGGTGTTTTTTTGCATCCTTGCATAATTTTGAGCTCTCCATTAAGATGAAGAGTGAGATATTGTGAGCTTGTTACTCTTGGAGGGTGACCTCCTAGTTGACTTGGATGTTGGTGCTCTGGTTATCTCTTCGTGGAAGATTGTGAAGAGACCCAAGCTTCTCCTTCGTGGAGCTTATGAAAGTGGTTGTGGAACATGCCATCTCTGGAGTGGAGGAAAATTTAGCCACAAGGGAAAGGCATGTGTCCTTCGTTGAATTGGCTTGGAGAAGAAGATGAGCCTTCGTGGAATTCAGGAGACCTTCGTGGTAGCCCGCATCTCTCCAATGTGACGTACCTCACTTCGTGTGAGGGAACATGACAATACATCTTCATCTCTGCATGCCTCGGTTATCTTTATACATAGGAGTTTACTTTCCTTGTGATAGACATCGTGCTTGAAGTATTTATATCTTGCTTATCACTTGTGCTATATTTATCTTGTGTTGTCTTGGATAGCTCTAGTTGTTGTTGGTGCACTTAGTTGGGCATAGACTATTTACGTTTTGTGCTTGTAAAATAAACATTATGTTAATTCCAAATTCTTATAAGTAAAATCTGTAATAGTTGTTAAAAACACATATTCACCCCCTCTCTGGGCGACACCTCATCCTTTTAATTTGTATCGGAGCAAGGTCTATCCTTGTTTAGCCTTCATCGCCCTGAGAGTGATGTCGACTAGTAGTATAATGCACGATGACACAATTATATTTAATACTAAAAAATATATTTTGTGGATAAATCACATGCTTTGTAATCTTCGGACCTTGTGTCCAAATACAGAGCGATATGTAGATTTAGGGTTTTCTCCTCTGATGGATCCTCAAAATCAATGTTTACAGGATGAGAAAAAAATTACATCTCGAAGCTCAAGTATCTAACGAGTTTGTATCCTATTTGAGTCCTAGGGTTCATTCGGTCTTGACGATTGTAAAGTGCAAGTCATCTCATGGGATGTGGACCAAGCTTGAAGAAATATTTAGTGTGTCCATTTCTCATAAGGTCTGTGGTCTCTCTGAGGAGATCTCTTTTCCGTCACATCATGAAGAGCTCCAAGTTGCTTCCACCTCCGGTCGTGATGAGTTTTCATTTTCATCCACTGCACCAACATGTGGCAAGACACAAGGCGCTATATGGTGAGTGATGATGAAAATTGCAATGCTGATATTATGCTCACTATTATTGGTGATCCTTCATCTCTATCCCATTGCAATGTTTCATCTTTGGACCTAAACACATCTAGCACTAAAAATGCCCTACATGATTGTGTTCATAGTCCTTGCATATCATTTGTAAACTGCTTACATAAATTTTATGATTATATGTTTGCTTTGTCTTTTTTCAATAACCAGAATGGTTCTGTTTACTCTAGTTGTTTGTTAGCTAACAATGTAGAGGAAATCAAACACTGTTTCGGGCAAGACAAGATTATGTATGGAGATTCGAGAATATCCTCATATTCATCCTCCGGTAAGCACATGTGCATTATGGCAAAGGAATCAAAGGTAACTCCTACTTTGAGTCCCAACACATCTTCTAATGATGAGAGTGACGATGATCATGATGTTGATGAGGATACTAAAGCTCTCGTGCATGAGATGGGATTTGTGTATGCTTGTCTTCGTGGTAATAACACATCTCGTGCTACTCTCGAAAAATTTATGGAAACCTTACATAAACACAAGGAAACCATAGGGGAGTTAGAGTCCCATATTGAAAATGAGATAATACGATTCAATCTCCTCAAGCAAGAGCTAAGCGATGAGAAGCATATAAATTTTCTTCTCACAAAAAAACTGAATCCAATGATGTTGAAAAATAAAAATCTATTAATGATGCTTGTGCTAAAAATTCTACTTCTTGTGTAGCATCTACCTTAAAGTGTAATGTTGATTCAATGGCTGAACTTGAGTTGCTAAGTAGCAATTATAGTAAATTGGAAGAAAATCATGAAAAGCTGCCGGGATATCATGATGAACTCCTAGTCTCCTATGGGCTAAAGTTGGATCATGAGGAAAGTATCATTAAGATAACATCTTGTGAGCCTCATGTAAAAAATATGTTGAGTGTGAAAAAATCTCACAATGACAAAAGACGTATTGGATTCAACTCCAATAACAAGAACAAGCCCAAGAGCAATAAAAAGAAGGGCCAAGACCAAGTCAAGAATTTGTCCAAGATTATTTTCTTCAAGTGTAAGGTTGAAGGACTCATGTTAGATCATGCCCATTGAAAAAGAAGAAGCACTTGATTGGGAAGCAACAAGGGAAGGGTGGCCACAAGGTCAATCTCAAGCTCAACCTCAAGTTGAAGATAGGCCACTTCCCAAGAAGAATCAAACTAAAGCTCCCCAAATCAAGAATTCAACAAAGAAGAGAAAGGGGAGCACTTGTTGATATGTTTGTGGTGAGAAGGGGCACTTTGCTTCTTCATGTTTAAGAGGTACCTTATCTACCCTTATCATTGTTGATGATAATTATTCTCTTGGGAAGGATACAGATGCCAATGTGTTTTCCAAATTTGTTGGAAGTCAAAGTGATTTCAATAAAATAACCATTTGGGTTGCCAAGACTATTTTTACTAACCTCTTAGGACCCAACTTGGTTGGGGTCCAACGAGCTCAAACTTGATCAATAGGTGTATGTGGAGGGTATTGGAGACTTGGCTACCTGATGAATAATTAAGGGATCTTCATATATTATATTTTGTTAAGCCAAGTCATAAGGATTATCATGTATATCTTATATCTAGTGTTCCTCCTTGTGTGTGTCTTACTTTCTTATCTTTTGTATTCAAGTATGTTTGTTGAAAACATCATGTACCTGCCCATATTGCTTTGAGCCTCTAATGCATATTGTTGATATCTTATTTGGATCTTTTCGAGTGATTAATGAAACATCCCATTTTTTAGATTGATATGCCTTGCACATATCTCTTTCCTAAAATGTATGTACATGATAAAAATCACTTAGTTGATATTGCAATATTATCTAGTCACTACGTTGTGTGTTAGAATCATGAGAAATTTAAATTCTAAATTTCCATTAATTATCACTAGTTTATTTTTGGTTGCCTCTTATTGAAAAGAAATGAATATCATATTATGGGAAGTAATATGCTTTGTGCATATCATAAGCCTAGAAAATGTGAAAATATGAGATATTGCCACTTAGAGTTGACCTAGGTGTTATGTTTTCTCAAACAAGCTTCACTTTTATTAAAAAAATTTATTGTTCATCTTTTTGGTATTTGTTTGATTAAGAAATTCTTGGTACGGTTTTCCTAACATACATATCTGTATATGTTATTTGAGAAATTGTTTGCTTCAAGTTATTTCAATCATTGCTTTACATGATTGTATATATCAAGAATCTATATATGTGCATGGTTCTTAATTCATATCCTCTATCCTATGCCTTTTGTGAGTTTGATCATGAATATTCTTGCAACTTACCACTGGAAAATAATTTCAATAGATCTCTGCCCGTTGACAATTGATATCCTTGTATGCGGTTGTATTTGTGGATCATCTTCACCTTGGATTTCTTCTTATTGCCTTATTTTCTTGCCAAAAATATTTTGTGTCAAATGTGTCTTCCTTTTCTATTTGAAAATCGTTTTGATAAAATCTCTTGATCCATATCAAGTGTTTATGTTTGGACGACAAACCTTTTCTTTTCAGGACTTTGTGCCATTGTAAAAAGTGTATAGGGTTTGGTCTATTTGTTTAAAACTTTCTCTTTTAGGAGTGTGTTATCCCATTCTTGCTTCTATGTTTATTTTCTTGAATCCGAAAAATCTTTGAGCGTGTGTGTTTTATTTCATCCTTTATGCTTAATTTTTTTACTTAGTTCATTTCTTGAACTAAGGTAAAAAATCTTTTGTTGATTTCCTTCTTCGATATAATTTGGACAACAAATGTGTTTAGTCACACATTTTATTTGTTTTTGTATTTTTTTTTTCAAATTATATCTTATTAGGATCTTGGAAGTCTTTGTGCATGCTTATATTTAATATGTTTATCTTTGTGGCATGCTTGCTTTTTTCGATCCAATATATATGACAAACTTTATCAAATCTTAAATGGCTAAGATGTGCATGAAATTTAACATTTATCTATAAATATATACATATTTATATGAAGTTTGTCCTATGTATTATGTCTAGTATAACCACTTTGGACCCAATAAGTTTGGAGATTAAATGTACTTGAATGTTTTTAAGATACATTGGAGATGGAATGGATGATTCACTCTCGTTTATAAAGAAGGTGTTGTCACCTTATGATTGAAGCTAAGCTAGGATGATCGATGAACTTTATCTAATACATCGTACCATAGCTATCTCGGTAACAAGTTGCATCTTTTCATGAAACTATTTATTTACGTTTGCAGTTCTTACAAATATCCTTTAACAAAAAAATCTTTATTACTTATTTAAGTAACTTGAGATGATGCATATAAGGCTAGTGCTAGTATCATGCACACTGGTCCCACAAAAATGCTGATGTGGCAGCTAATAAAGTAGGAGAGAGGAGATTAGAGTAACATAAGTAAATACTGTATCAGAGCACAATCAACAAGAAAATTTAATGCTAAACAAATCTTGTAAGCAAATTTGCATTGAGATTCTAAAAACTAATAAATATAGCATGACTATGATACCACTCCATGATACTACCCACTATAGAAATAGTATCATGTAGTAGTATCATATGCATGATACTACTACATGATACTTACCACTATAAGAGCATGTCTAGCAGGCCCCTCAAAACACGCGCACCCCGTAAAATTCCGGCGGGATAGGGGTTGCGGGCATTGGGCCGTCTAGCGGGCCTCGTATTTGGGCCGGCCCGTATCGGCGGAATACGGGGCCCGTGAAATCGACACCGCCGCCCCCTACAAATACAGGGTGTAGGTGCGAGTGGGGGTCCAACCCCTTACTCGCAACCATAGCTCTGCAGTGCGCCGCCACCTCCCCGTACATGCTCCGGCGAGCAATTCGCAGCCGCGCAGCGCATCATTTTCACCGCCGCCGGAGATGAGCGCACGATGGAGGAGTAGCACCTCCCCCGCGTCCGGATCGAAGCGATCCCACTCGCCGGACACGCTCGAGGAGGCGTGGCGGCGGCACTGCAAGCTCTCCGCCACCGGGAGTCGGCGTGCGGTGTGCAAGTATGCCGACGCCCTTGATATCCCACAAGTATAGGGGATCGTTTGTAGCCTTTTCGATAAGTAAGAGTGTCGAACCCAACGAGGAGCTAAAGGTAGGATAAACATTCTCTAAAGTTCTATCCACCACTGATACAACTCTACGCGCACTAAACGTTTGCAATATCTAGGAAATAAAACTACATCGGTGGCACGGGTTTGAGAGGTGACTTTGCAGGAAAATAAAGGCACGGAAATAAATGTTAGTGCTGCAGCGGTAAAATAAACTAAGTAACTAGTAACATGAGTGTGGAAAAGAGGTGGTAATAGTGGTGGCTTTGTGATACGTCTCCGACGTATCGATAATTTCTTATGTTCTATGCCATATTATTGATGATACCTACATGTTTTATGCACACTTTATGTCATATTCGTGCATTTTCTGGAACTAACCTATTAACAAGATGCCGAAGTGCCGGTTCTCGTTTTACTGCTGTTTTTGGTTTCGAAATCCTAGTAACGAAATATTCTCGGAATTGGACGAAACGAAGACCCGGGGGCCTATTTCGCCACGAACCTTCCGGAAGACCGAAGAGCATACGAAGTGGGGCCACGAGGTGGCCAAACCACATGGCGGCGCGGCCAAGGGGGGCCCGCGCCGCCCGTGGTGTGGGCCCTCGTCGGGCCCCCGACTCGCCCTTCCGCCTACTTAAAGCCTCCGTCGCGAAACCCCCGATGCGAAAAACCACGATACGGAAAACCTTACCGAGACGCCGCCGCCGCCGATCCCATCTCGGGGGATTCACGGAGATCTCCTCCGGCACCCTCGCCGGAGAGGGGATTCATCTCCCGGAGGACTCTACACCGCCATGGTCGCCTCCGGAGTGATGAGTGAGTAGTTCACCCCTGGACTATGGGTCCATAGCGGTAGCTAGATGGTTGTCTTCTCCTCATTGTGCTTCATTGTTGGATCTTGTGAGCTGCCTAACATGATCAAGATCATCTATCTGTAATTCTATATGTTGTGTTTGTCGGGATCCGATGGATAGAGAATACCATGTCATGTTAATTATCAAGTTATTACATATGTGTTGTTTATGATCTTGCATCCTCCGTTACTAGTAGAGGCTCTGGCCAAGTTTTTGCTTTTAACTCCAAGAGGGAGTATTTATGCTCGATAGTGGGTTCATGCCTGCATTGACACCTGGGACGATGACGAGAAAGTTCTAAGGTTGTGTTGTGCTGTTGCCACTAGGGATAAAACATTGGCGCTATGTCCGAGGATGTAGTTGTTGATTACATTACGCACCATACTTAATGCAATTGTCTCGTTGCTTTGCAACTTAATACTGGAAGGGGTTCGGACGATAACCTGAAGGTGGACTTTTTAGGCATAGATGCAGTTGGATGGCGGTCTATGTACTTTGTCGTAATGCCCAATTAAATCTCACTATACTTATCATGTCATGTATGTGCATTGTTATGCCCTCTCTATTTGTCAATTGCCCGACTGTAATTTGTTCACCCAACATGCTTTTATCTTATGGGAGAGACACCTCTAGTGAACCGTGGACCCCGGTCCATTCTTTTAATACCGAAATACAAATTTGCTGCAATACTTGTTTTATCGTTTTCTCTTGCAAACAATCATCTTCCACACAATACGCTTAATCCTTTGTTACAGCAAGCCGGTGAGATTGACAACCTCACTCGTTTCGTTGGGGCAAAGTACTTTGGTTGTGTTGTGCGGGTTCCACGTTGGCGCCGGAATCCCCGGTGTTGCGCCGCACTACATCCCGCCGCCATCAACCTTCAACGTGCTTCTTGGCTCCTCCTGGTTCGATAAACCTTGGTTTCTTTCTGAGGGAAAACTTGCTGCTGTGCGCATCATACCTTCCTCTTGGGGTTGCCCAACGAACGTGTGAAATACACGCCATCACTTTGCTCAAGACAAAATAGTGACGGTCTCGGATTCACTGTCCTCGAATGAGCTTTCTATGTGGGAGATGCTAAATATACATGCACTCCGCTACTTGGGATTGCAAGCACTATATGATTGGCTTGCTAGCAAACATCCGTAACTACTAACAAGCTTTAAGGTTTCCCCAACCATAGCCTTAAGCTCTGATACGTCTCCAACGTATCTATAATTTCTGATGTTCCATGCTTATTTTATGACAATACCTACATGTTTTTCTCACACTTTATAATGTTTTTATGCGTTTTCCGGAACTAACCTATTAACAAGATGCCACAGTGCCAGTTCCTGTTTTCTGTTGTTTTTGGTTCCAGAAAGGCTGTTCGGGCAATATTCTCGGAATTCGACGAAACGAAGACCCAACATCTTATTTTTCCCGGAAGACCCCAGAACACCGAAGGAGAGTCGGAGGCGGGCCAGAGGGCCACCACACCATAAGGCGGCGCGTCCCCAGGCATGGCCGCGCCAGCCTATGGTGAGGAGGCCCCAGGCACCTCCCTGCGCCGCCTCTTCGCCTATAAGACCCCTTTCGACCTAAAAACGCGATACGAATAGACGAAACTCCAGAAAGACTCCAGGGGCGCCACCGCCATCACGAAACTCCAATTCGGGGGACAGAATCTCTGTTCCGGCACGCCGCCGGGACGGGGAAGTGCCCCCGGAAGCCATCTCCATCGACGCCACCGCCTCCATCATGCTCCGTGAGTAGTTCCCCCATGGACTACGGGTTCTAGTTGTAGCTAGTTGGTACTCTCTCCCCCATGTACTTCAATACAATGATCTCATGAGCTGCCTTACATGATTGAGATTCATCTGATGTAATCGGTGTTGTGTTTGTTGGGACCCGATGGATTGTTACATTATGATTAGTCTATCTATAAAGTTTGTGAAGTTATTGTTGCTGCAATCTTGTTGTGTTTAATTCTTGTCACTAGGGACCGAGTGGCATGATCTTAGATTTAAGCTCTATACTTATTGCTTATATTGTATCTACAAGTTGTTTGCACATGTCTATGTCCGGAACCCGAGGCCCCAGAGTGACAGCAACTGGGATAACTGGAGGGGAAGGCTTAGATATGAGGATCACATGTTTTGACGGAGTACGTGTTAATGCCTTGCTCCGGTGCTATATTAAAAGGAGTACCTTAATTTCCAGTAGATTGCCTAGAGGCCCGGCTGCCACCGGCTGGTAGGACAAAAGATGTTATGCAAGTTTCTCATTGCAAGCACGTATGACTATATATGGAAAACATGCCTACATGATTAATAATCTTGATGTTCTGTCTTAATGCTATTTCAATCCTATCAATTGCCCAACTGTAATTTGTTCACCCAACACTTGTTATTGGAGAGTTACCACTAGTGTAGATAGTTGGGAACCCCGGTCTATCTCTCGTCATCATATACTCGGTCCTATATGTCATTGGAAGTAGTATCAACTATTTTCTGGTGCCATTGCTCTCATATTACTGCTACTGCTGCTGTGTTACTGTTACTATTGCTCTCATATTACTGCTGCTTTCACATCACCCTCGTGTACTAGTGCTTTTCCAGGTGCAGCTGAATTGACAACTCAGTTGTTAAGGCTTATAAGTATTCTTTACCTCCCCTTGTGTCGAATCAATAAATTTGGGTTTTACTTCCCTCGAAGACTGTTGCGATCCCCTAACTTGTGGGTTATCAAGCTCTAGGTCCCCTTTACTCCCATATGTGCAACTAATCGGTTCGCGTTCTCAGGTTTCTGTCGCTCCGGCAGAACTCCCCCCGCTTCGTTACAAATACTACCAACCCTAGGTGTTTGATCCATGCGCGCACAAATATAATGGACACCAAGGACAATAACATATCAGATCACAACTCTAATGAATCAAAGAAAATCACCCATCCAATCTAAGAACAAATAAACTATGAAACATGACATAGATCATAGGATAGAATATAGCATCGAACACCATGTTTACATAGGGCGGTACAAAGTTTTATGAGAGGATGGACCCCTGAGTACAAGGAGGAGTTGGCGATTGTCAACACCCGGATTTTTAAGTCTAGATGCCTATTATGCCATACATCGCAATCCCAGGAATATTGTTGTTGCGAGACATAATAGTTGAATATCATAGAGTCATCATTTATTACAACACATAATCGTCTTACAAAGGTAGATCACATGATCCAATATTACAATAGTAGTTGATCTATTGATCAACGAACATCACAAATAGCGGAAGTGAAGTAGTAGTGGCTATCTAATCCACAGGCCAACGCTTGACGTCAGGAGTAGTCCTAGTTGTCATAGACGTCCTGTTGTCCATCTTCCTCGTACTGCTGTTCTCCTACATAGTCTGGCCATTTGAATAGCCAGGGACAAAGCCATGAGTACTTTTAAAGTACTCGCAAACTAATACTAGTGTAAGTACTTATCAATTTTAGTACGGGGGTGCTAAGCTCTAAGTTTATTTGCATAAAGCCAGTTTTAGTTCACACATTTTTAATAAAAGCCTCGTCATTTGCTAACTAACTCAAGTGGGAACATTAGTGTCATTCCCACCCCTCGGTTGTGATTCAATCCAAATTCACCATTCACCTTTCAAGTTCAAAACACAAGTCATATGTCACATTTTTGAAAATGGTCTGATGACGGAACAGTATGGCCTTTCCAACCGTCCTTAACCGTGGACGCGGCTATTCGAATAGGTTTACACTCTGCAGAGGTTGTACACTTGTGCCACAACTTTTGATTACATCCGTCGGGATAACCCTGAATAATCGTAACTCAGATACGCGGATCATCAACCATAACCTTTCACTTACATATCCTAGTATAGGGACCTCTCCCCATGAGCTTGGCCTCCCAGTGAAGACAGACGGTCAGCCTGGGAACTGCACAGGGCTTGGGCCGGACATTCACCTCATCTTTAACGTCGTTTCTTTTGTTGTGGAGGCAGCTTTCGGCATAACCCCGATGACGCTTGTTTAGAGAGAGCCCATACTAAGACACATAAACTTCCAGTTAAGCCCTACCCATAATCAGATATTGTGGGGGTACTTGTAAATTGAAATGGTATCGCATCCGAACCCAACCATCAGTTTTCATCAAAATTCACCAAGTCATTCATGTCACCTTCACCTTCAAAATCTTGCAAAGTCATTTCATTTCACGTGTTCCCATCTAGAGTAGTCAATTTTATTTATTTAGCAATAGCAACTAGTCACGAGGGGTGATATCTAGCTTTGTTTACTTTAGGCTAAATTTGATGCTCTTGTTCTATTCTAGCCCAAGTGAATCATAAATCAAAAATAAGCTTTGAAATACAATAAGAAAAATAATTGCAAAGTAAAAAAAGGGATAGGTTTATTAGACATAAAATAAATGGTGATGGTGCCTTGCTCTTGTAGAGCTTTGCACTTGGGACTTTGCAAGAGTGTTAGCTTGCCTTGGTTGGTGTATGGATCAAAATGTTCCTCCTTCTTCTCTGTAGATGTTCTCGTCGTCTCCTTCGTAGCCTTCGGTACTAGCGTCTATAAACGAATACGTGGATACAATCACCACACAAAACTTGCATGCTAGACTAAACACACCAAAGGCTCACACAAGCTTATTCTAGCATCACATCATTCATAGCATGGTGATTTGACTTTGTTTTCTTTTAAAGAAAAATAATTTCCTCTCATTACAATTATTTCATTGGTTTGTTATTTAATTCTTGGGAGACAATAATGTCCTCTTATTGAATCTCATTAGGATTTATCTCTTCAAATAATAATAAGGTATGAATATATGTTGACCAAGGTCAACACTTCATAAATATTATTTGAGAGTATGATTTAAATTTGGTGCTACACCTCATGCATTTTAATAATAGCACGGTAATGATTTAATATCACTAAGTAATACAATATGAGGTTCATTAGGCTAAGGTCATTACCTCTTATTGAATTACTTAGGTTCAAGATTTAAATGAGAGAGTAGCTCTCATACTATTTAAATAAATTTATTTGTATGAGTTAAATGAACCAGAAATGGCCACATAGTCATTATTTTGCTCTAGTTCATGATCATACAAAGAACTATGCTATCTTTTTACAGAAACAATTAGAGTATGTCAAATGTGATTTATGAGAGTTGGAATCAACTCAAAATCAATTATAGATAATTTTTAATAATTATTTCAATTTGGAAAAGGCCCTGCCTTGTCATTTTTACTATTTGAATTCTCTTATGAATTTGAGGGTGAAACCAGTGAGAGTGTTTAGCTAATTTCATAAGCTTTCAGAATATATAAAGTTCACAAATTTTGGTTTAGCCAATTTGAAATTATTCAAAATTTAAGTTGACATCAGTATTGGATTTGAGTTTAAAGAATTAATCCAGATTTGAAAATTTGGGCCACGCGGGAAAACGAAATGGGCTAAATGGGCGAAAACTAACTGGGCCGGCCCAGCAGCGTGGCTCACACGCGCGGGCCGCCTGACAGGGTGGGGCCTGCGCGTCAGTCTCTCTTTAACACCGAAACGGTACCTGTGAACGCGAGCTGGGGCTCCGGCGATCAACGGCGTCGATGCTGCTGGTCGTTGTCGACGACGGCGACCTCAACGGTGGTCGCGGCAGAGCTTGAGGTGGCCTGAATCGATGGATTGATCTGCGGCGGCTCGCGGGTCTCCGGCGTGCGATTGGGCGGCGGTGGTAACTAATGTGCAATGGAGAGGGTGCGAGGAGATCGAGGGGAGGGAGAGGAGCAAGTTTGGTGTGAAGGATGAGGCGCGGGGTGCACTCCTTTTATAGGGGCGAGGAGGCCTGCGGGGTGCGGGCAAGGTCGTCGACGGCGATGGTGTTCTAGGGCGCGAAAGGGCAAGGTGATGGGGGCGTGGTGTTGCAGGCATCATGGCGGAGCTAGGGAGCGTGCTTGAGCAGGAAAGGGAGGAGGGGACGGCTCATGATCATGGCGCGACGGGTACGGTACTGGCGGACTTTCTCTGGCGAGGACGACGGTGACTTGGCTTCTGCGCGCTCTCGAGCATGTCTAGGAGCTAGAGGAGGTGGAGACGGTGCTCGACGCAGGCGTAGGGATGCAGGAATCGATGGCACGAGTGGCCGCTCTGGCGCGCCCGGTACATGGTGATCATGCCGACTGGCATGTACTGGGCGTGCTGGGCGTGTCTGGCTCGGCCAATGCTGGCCTCGCGCGAGCTCCAGCTGGGCAGTGCGATGATCAGTGATGCTCAGAGATTCTCCGAGACAAGGTGAGAGGGAGAGGGAGGCTCGGAGAAAGAGTGGGCAAGTGGGTCGGCATGTGCACGGCATGGTGCAAAATGTGTTCTCTCCTCACTTTAATCAAGCACAAGCAAGGACATGCACCGATGCGAGGGATGCAGGAGAGCAAAATGATCACGATCCAAAAGTGGTTTAGCCCAAAAACCAGTGGACAAAGAGGTGTATTACAATTCCCGAATTGTGCCTGCAAGGTGTTCGACGAAATGGCCGCATGAAATTTTTATTTGAAATTTGAAATTCTTTTTGGGTGCATCTCATTCATATAAATAAAGAAGTAGAATGGTGGTGGTGGTGGTCAATTTGGTGATGGTTTGCAAGTTTTCAAAATGGAGGTGATCTTCACTTTAGTCTCATATTGCAACTTGTCCTATTTACCATGGTCAAACTAGGCAGAGTCAACCTTCATGGTCAACACCAAAAATGTTCAGCTTGACTTGGTCTTGGATGAGGTGGAAAGTGTTGACCAAGTTTGGTTTAAGAATAATCCAAACAAGGGGTGCAAAGTGGGTAACATTTTATAAATCTCACTATTGACCATTATCATATGTAAGTCAATTTTGAATTCTTCTTTGATTTAATTCTGGTATCTTTGATGCATTTGTGTTTGTTATTGATATATAAGAGTTTCACAACCAAGGGAGCAAGCAATGGTGGCCTTGATTAGGGTTTTGCATAATTGGCCAAAGTTGTATGTGAGTGAAAATGCATTTTCTCACTATTTTATTTCTCTCTATTTGATTTGATTTTTCTTGGCTCAAAAGTGATTCTCATTAGTTTAGGAACATTTCCAAACCATTGAAACCATTGAAAAGGGTCTAGCTCAAAGATTTGCAAAAATGGCCATAACACATAAGAGGTGAAATTCCAATTTTTCTTAATCTTCTAATTGGTTCTCCTTGCTTTACTTGGGCATGGTTTAAGGTCCAATTAGTGTGAGTTTAGGTTTAGAGATGGTTTCACACCATTTGGGCAAGGTAGGAGTGCATAGGACAAGATTTGGGTAAAATGGCTATGTGTCACATATGCCTCTATGCATATGTTCATTTGATTTTTAATTTGATCTTTCTTGACCCAATTGATGTTGTTGAGTGTTGAAATGGTATAGAGGAGTGATCCAACCATTCACAACAAGTCTTAGGGTCAAGATCCTCAAATTCACAAATTTGCTATTTACTCTTATATGCCTCTATGGCATTTTTTTTACTTTCTTTGGGTTCACCTTGGATTTGGTTTGGTAAGAACTAGGTAAGGTTTATTAAGGTTTTCCAATCCTCTAAACAAGGTAAAAAGGCCTAGGGTAAAGTTTTGCAAAAATAGCCATAGGCACATAGGCCCTTTTCTTATTTAATTTCTTTTTATTTTGTTTTATCTTGGATGTGAAAAGAGGGGTGAGGTTTATGGTTTGGTGGGGTCTAACAATGGTTCACCACCATTTGATAAAGTAACTAGGGCCAAGGTCAACAGTTGCATACTAGGGCTTCATGCCCACATATGTCTTTTTATTTATTTTAGTTTCATCACATTTGATCCTAGTTGGTTTTGAGAAGGGTAGGGTTTAGGGTTTTGGAACTATGTTCAATGTAATAAACAAACAATCATGGCAATAACACAAGTATTGGTTATGAGCAATAAGCATAGCACATGAGGTAATAAAAGTTTTTGTTGGTTCTCATTTTTGGAAAAAAGGAAATTCATGTTTCTTTGTTTTGAAATTTTTGGGATGTTACAAACCCTTCCCCCTTAAGCAAATCTCGTCCCGAGATTTTAAGAAAAGTTAGGTTCCTAAGAGAGATTGAGAAATTGGATTAACAGGAAGACATACTTGGCATGGCCTGGGGTGCTTCCTGAGCTTCAGTGGCATTCAAGCGGTAGTAACGACCGTTGCGGTTGTTCGGGTAGTTTGGGGCAAACTTCCTTCTAGTTGCGACACAGCGCTGCTGCTGGGCAGGTGCAGCGGTATTGAGGGCAGTCTTGGCAAGCTTCTTGGGGCATTCATTGGAGTAATGACCCACAGTTCCACATTCATAGCAGGTTGACGTTGACTTGTCCTTTTGGGCAAGGGGTACAGCATTGCTTCCAGTCCTTTGGGCATTGTTGGCGGCTTTCATCGGGCACTTTTTAGAGTAATGACCAGTAACACCACATGCATAGCAAGTCACAGTGGACTTGTCTCTGGGGGCATGGTTGGGTATTGGGATGAGCTGCTCCAGTGATGCTATCCTCACGCGGAGGCGAGCAATGAGGAAGTCCTTCTTGGCGTGCTGATGGCGAAGTGCCTTGCGCTCCATTGCAAGGATGTTGATGGTGTCAGTCATCTTGGCGTGCTCAATGTGCATCTGGTTGGCTTGGGCACGGGGGTTGTTGCGGGTAGGAGGGGCCATCTGAACAATGAGGTAGATCATAAGATAAGAGGGGAATTTCTATGGTTTGTTTGAGATACAATTTGAAAAGTTTCAAAACTTGAGTAGTGTTGAGGGGGTACAACCAACAACACTTTTTCATTCATACCAAACATCACACATTACAAAGCTAACACACCGTTGGTTTTAAGAACCATTCACCGCTCTACGATACAAGGGGATCCTGATACAAACTCACACCTACACATGTGAACTAGTGCAACTACTCCTCATCATCATCATCCACATTGATCGGGATGATTCCATCCTCTCCGGCCTCCAGAAACTCATAGTCCTCCTCATCAGTGAACTCATCCTCCTCGAAGTCCTCGTCATCACTCAGGAAGGCTTCTCCTCCCTGAATGTCTTCACCGTCTTCATCCATCTCATTCAGCTGGTCTTCTCGGGCCTTGACAGTGGCCTCCAAGGATGCTATCTTTGCGCGGGGGCGCACAATGGTAGCGTCCTTCTTGGCATGCTGCTTGCGGAGTGTCTTGCGGTCCTTCGCAAGCAACTTGATGGCATCGGCGTGCTCAGCCAGTGCAAGGTGAGTCTGGTTGGCGTAGCCACGTGAGTTTTCCAGCTCCTTCTGGGTCTCTTACAGCATAAAGTCCAGATGCTCCACGTGGTGCCTCAGCTCGGGGTGAGACTGCAGGTCCATGGGTTCTCCATTGGAGTTACGCCTTGCGAGATGTGCAAAGCGCTCCCCTTGAATGGCTTCCACATTCTGCCCGCACAGATGGGCAAGCGCTTCCTGAAGAGCACGTGTGAGTCCGTCCAGCCAGTTGCCTTCCCTGAAGGAAAAGAGGATCCTCTCAGAGGTAGGAGGCTCCATCTTGACCCTCAGATCAGCGGTGATAACCCACTGAAGCTCCCCTCCGGGCTGGTCGTTGACCTCGACTCCGTGGAACTCGGGGTGTGGGCGTCCAAGAAACTCCGATAGGGCATCGAGGTCCCTTTCGAAGATCAAGTCTCCGCCATTCCCAAGCTGGTAAAACTTGACGTTGGTTGGCTCCATCTGAAAGGGAATTGGATGAGTAAGTTAGAGAGTGAATAAGTGTGTCAAAATTTTATGTAGGTTCATAAGGAAGAGCATGACTTCTTATTTTAACAAGATCTCAAAGAGAAGAAAGTGGCTAAGTTTTTCAAAAATATTCACTTCATTTGTTTTTGAATCTTAAGTTTTTCAGAACGTCCATTCTAACTAGGGTCTCCTAAGGTCAAACAATGGCTCTGATATCAACTTGTCAACACCCGGATTTTTAAGTCCAGATGCCTATTATGCCATACATCACAATCCCAGGAATATTGTTGTTGCGAGACATAATAGTTGAATATCATAGAGTCATCATTTATTACAACACATAATCGTCTTACAAAGGTAGATCACATGATCCAATATTACAATAGTAGTTGATCTATTGATCAACGAACATCACAAATAGCGGAAGTGAAGTAGTAGTGGCTATCTAATCCACAGGCCAACGCTTGACGTCAGGAGTAGTCCTAGTTGTCGTAGACGTCCTGTTTTCCATCTTCCTCGTACTGCTGTTCTCCTTCATAGTCTGGCCATTTGAATAGCCAGGGACAAAGCCATGAGTACTTTTAAAGTACTCGCAAACTAATACTAGTGTAAGTACTTATCAATTTTAGTACGGGGGTGCTAAGCTCTAAGTTTATTTGCATAAAGCCAGTTTTAGTTCACACATTTTTAATAAAAGCCTCTTCATTTGCTAACTAACTCAAGTGGGAACATTAGTGTCATTCCCACCCCTCGGTTGTGATCCAATCCAAATTCACCATTCACCTTTCAAGTTCAAAACACAAGTCATATGTCACATTTTTGAAAATGGTCTTATGACGGAACAGTATGGCCTTTCCAACCGTCCTTAACCGTGGACACGGCTATTCGAATAGGTTTACACTCTTCAGAGGTTGTACACTTGTGTCACAACTTTTGATTACATCTGTCAGGGATAACCCTGAATAATTGTAACTCAGTACGCGGATCATCAACCATAACCTTTCACTTACATATCCTAGTATAGGCACCTCTCCCCATGAGCTTGGCCTCCCAGTGAAGACAGACGGTCAGCCTGGGAACTGCACAGGGCTTGGGCTGGACATTCACCTCATCTTTAACGTCGTTTCTTTTATTGTGGAGACAGCTTTCGGCATAACCCCGATGACGCTTGTTTAGAGGGAGCCCATACTAAGACACATAAACTTCCAGTTAAGCCCTACCCATAATCAGATATTGTGGGGGTACTTGTAAATTGAAATGGTATCGCATCCGAACCCAACCATCAGTTTTCATCAGAATTTACCAAGTCATTCATGTCACCTTCACCTTCAAAATCTTGCAAAGTCATTTCATTTCACGTGTTCCCATCTAGAGTAGTCAATTTTATTTATTTAGCAATAGCAACTAGTCATGAGGCGTGCTATCTAGCTTTGTTTACTTTAGGCTAAATTTGATGCTCTTGTTCTATTCTAGCCCAAGTGAATCATAAATCAAAAATAAGCTTTGAAATACAATAAGCAAAATAATTGCAAAGTAAAAAAAAATGGGATAGGTTTATTAGACATAAAATAAATGGTGATGGTGCCTTGCTCTTGTAGAGCTTTGCACTTGGGACTTTGCAAGAGTGTTAGCTTTCCTTGGTTGGTGTATGGATCAAAATGTTCCTCCTTCTTCTCCGTAGATGTTCTCGTCATCTCCTTCGTATCCTTCGGTACTAGCGTCTATAAACGAATACGAGGATACAATCACCACACAAAACTTGCATGCTAGACTAAACACACCAAAGGCTCGCACAAGCTTATTCTAGCATCACATCATTCATAGAATGGTGATTTGACTTTGTTTTCTTTTAAAGAAAAATAATTTCCTCTCATTACAATTATTTCATTGGTTTGTTATTTAATTCTTGGGAGACAATGATGTCCTCCTATTGAATCTTATTAGGATTTAATCTCTTCAAATAATAATAAGGTATGAATATATGTTGACCAAGGTCAACACTTCATATCTATTATTTGAGAGTATGGTTTAAATGAGGTGCTACACCTCATGCATTTTAATAATAGCATGGTAATGATTTAATATCACTAAGTAATACAATATGAGGTTCATTAGGCTAAGGTCATTACCTCTTATTGAATTACTTAGGTCAAGATTTAAATGAGAGAGTAGCTCTCATACTATTTAAATAAATTTATTTGTATGAGTTAAATGAACTAGAAATGGCCACATAGTCATTATTTTGCTCTAGTCCATGATCATACAAACAACTATGCTATCTTTTTACAGAAACAATTAGAGTATGTCAAATGTGATTTATTAGAGATGGAATCAACTCAAAATCAATTATAGATAATTTTTAATAATTATTTGAAGTTGGAAAAGGCCCTGCCTTGTCATTTTTACTATTTGAATTCTCTTATGAATTTGTGGGTGAGACCAGTGAGAGTGTTTAGCTAATTTCATAAGCTTTCAGAATATATAAAGTTCACAAATTTTTGTTCAGCCAATTTGAAATTATTCAAAATTGAAGTTGACATCAGTATTGGATTTGAGTTTAAAGAATTAATCCAGATTTGAAAATTTGGGCCACGCGGGAAAACGAAATGGGCTAAATGGGCGAAAACTAACTGGGCCGGCCCAGCAGCGTGGCTCACATGCGCGGGCCGCCTGACAGGGTGGGGCCTGCGCGTCAGTCTCTCTTTAACACCGAAATGGTACCTGTGAACGCGAGCCGCTGGATCAGAAGAAGATCGGACGGCGGAAGGTTGTCGTCGTCGTCAACGCGAGGGAGGTGCTGGCACGGCGGAGGTAGGGGGTCGATGGCGAGCTGGGGCTCCGGCGATCAACAGCATCGTTGCTGCTGGTCGTTGTCGACGACGGCGAGCTCAACGGTGGTCGCGGCAGAGCTTGAGGTGGCCTGAATCGATGGATTGATCTGCGGCGGCTCGCGGGTCTCCGGCGTGCGATTGGGCGGCGGTGGTAACTAATGTGCAGCGGAGAGGGTGCGAGGAGATCGAGGGGAGGGAGAGGAGCAAGTTTGGTGTGAAGGATGAGGCGCGGGGTGCACTCCTTTTATAGGGGCGAGGAGGCCTGCGGGGTGCGGGCAAGGTCGTCGACGGTGATGGCGTTCTAGGGCGCGAAAGGGCAAGGTTATGGGGGCGTGGTGTTGCAGGCATTATGGCGGAGCTAGGGAGCGTGCTGGAGCAGGAAATGGAGGAGGGGACGGCTCATGATCATGGCGCGACGGGTACGGTACTGGCGGACTTTCTCCGGCGAGGACGACGGTGACTTGGCTTCTGTGCGCTCTCGAGCATGTCTAGGAGCTAGAGGAGGTGGAGACGGTGCTCGACGCAGGCGTAGGGATGCAGGAATCGATGGCACGAGTTGCCGCTCTGGCGCGCCCGGTACACGGTGATCATGCCGACTTGCATGTACTGGGCGTGCTGGGCGTGTCTGGCTCGGCCAATGCTGGCCTCGCGCGAGCTCCAGCTGTGCAGTGTGATGATCAGTGATGCTCAGAGGTTCTCCAGGACAAGGTGAGAGGGAGAGGGGAGGCTCAGAGAAAGAGTGGGCAAGTGGGTCGGCATGTGCACGGCATGGTGCAAAATGTGTTCTCTCCTCACTTTAATCAGCACAAGCAAGGACATGCACTGATGCAGGGGATGCAGGAGAGC
This sequence comes from Lolium rigidum, assembly GCF_022539505.1. Classification (NCBI taxonomy): domain Eukaryota; kingdom Viridiplantae; phylum Streptophyta; class Magnoliopsida; order Poales; family Poaceae; genus Lolium; species Lolium rigidum. The sequence goes on from NC_061513.1 coordinate 281,274,132, forward strand.
AAAATGATCACGATTCAAAAGTGGTTTAGCCCAAAAACCAGTGGACAAAGAGGTGTATTACAATTCCCGAATTGTGCCTGCAAGGTGTTCGACGAAATGGCCGCATGAAATTTTTATTTGAAATTTGAAATTCTTTTTGGTGCATCTCATTCATATAAATAAAGAAGTAGAATGGTGGTGGTGGTGGTCAATTTGGTGATGGTTTGCAAGTTTTCAAAATGGAGGTGATCTTCACTTTAGTCTCATATTGCAACTTGTCCTATTTACCATGGTCAAACTAGGCAGAGTCAACCTTCATGGTCAACACAAAAAATGTTCAGCTTGACTTGGTCTTGGATGAGGTGGAAAGTGTTGACCAACTTTGGTTTAAGAATAATCCAAACCAGGGGTGCAAAGTGGGTAACATTTTATAAATCTCACTATTGACCATTATCATATGTAAGTCAATTTTGAATTCTTCTTTGATTTGATTCTGGTTTCTTTGATGCATTCGTGTTTGTTATTGATATATAAGAGTTTCACAACCAAGGGAGCAAGCAATGGTGGCCTTGATTAGGGTTTTGCATAATTGGTCAAAATTGTATGTGAGTGAAAATGCATTTTCTCACTATTTTATTTCTCTCTATTTGATTTGATTTTTCTTGGCTCAAAAGTGATTCTCATTAGTTTAGGAACATTTCCAAACCATTGAAACCATTGAAAAGGGTCTAGCTCAAAGATTTGCAAAAATGGCCATAACACATAGGAGGTGAAATTCCAATTTTTCTTAATCTTCTAATATGTTCTCCTTGCTTTATTTGGGCATGGTTTAAGGTCCAATTAGTGTGAGTTTAGGTTTAGAGATGGTTTCACACCATTTGGGCAAGGTAGGAGTGCATAGGACAAGATTTGGGTAAAATGGCTATGTGTCACATATGCCTCTATGCATATGTTCATTTGATTTTTAATTTGATCTTTCTTGACCCAATTGATGTTGTTGAGTGTTGAAATGGTATAGAGGAGTGATCCAACCATTCACAACAAGTCTTAGGGTCAAGATCCTCAAATTCACAAATTTGCTATTTACTCTTATATGCCTCTATGGCATTTTTTTTACTTTCTTTGGGTTCACCTTGGATTTGGTTTGGTAAGAACTAGGTAAGGTTTATTAAGGTTTTCCAATCCTCTAAACAAGGTAAAAAGGCCTAGGGTAAAGTTTTGCAAAAATAGCCATAGGCACATAGGCCCTTTTCTTATTTAATTTCTTTTTATTTTGTTTTATCTTGGATGTGAAAAGAGGGGTGAGGTTTATGGTTTGGTGGGGTCTAACAATGGTTCACCACCATTTGATAAAGTAACTAGGGCCAAGGTCAACAGTTGCATACTAGGGCTTCATGCCCACATGTCTTTTTATTTATTTTAGTTTCATCACATTTGATCCTAGTTGGTTTTGAGAAGGGTAGGGTTTAGGGTTTTGGAACTATGTTCAATGTAATAAACAAACAATCATGGCAATAACACAAGTATTGGGTATGAGCAATAAGCATAGCACATGAGGTAATAAAAGTTTTTGTTGGTTCTCATTTTTGGAAAAAAGGAAATTCATTTTTCTTTGTTTTGAAATTTTTGGGATGTTACAGCGATGGAGATGGCGGTGGAGACGGCGGAGAGGGCAGCGTGGAGTGCAGCCCCTTAACTCCCTCCTTCATGGCTTCTTCGGAGCCCTCCCCCATGGAGATCATCTTCACGGGGGAGGTAGCGGGAACCCCCCGAACTACGGTTTGAGACGGTGGTGGCGTTGGGACTTTTCGTGGAATTATTTCTTGATATCTAATAGTTTCTCCGCGAGGGCAATATATAGGCGAAAGGGCGATGTCAGCGGAGGCCGGGGTGGCCAGTACACGGGCCAGGCGCGGCCAGGGGTGGGGCCGCGCCTGCCCTGTGTACTGCCACGTGGCAGCTCCTCTGCGTGTCTCCTTCTGGCTTAGGCTTCCCCTTGAAATTATAAGGTCCTGGGTTTTTGTCCCGTGCAATTCCGAGAATATTTCCTGTACAACTTTTCTGAAACACAAAAACAGCAGAAAACTGGAACTGGCACTGTGGCACTATGTCAATAGGTTAGTTTCGGAAAATGCTAAAAAGTGTATCGAAATGCACATAAAACATAAGGGAATTGGTAGAAAACAAGCATGGATCATCAAAAAATATAGATACGTTTGCAACGTATCAGCCCTCTACGTATCGCCGAAGCTCCGCGAGTTCGCAGCGGGCGGGCGCTACTACAAGGCCGATCCGCCGCTCAAGCCGATGAGCGGCGTCGATTTCAACAAATGGCGCGCAGATTGGGAGCAGCAGCGCCGGTGGAAGGTGGCATGGGAGGAGAGCACCAGCGGCGGAGGAGCGCCGCGAGCCGGCGAGGAGGAAGAGGAGGCGGAGGATCCCCTCTACTTGCAGGCGGTGGCCGCATCCATGAAGGATTCCGTCGACAAGGCTTGGGAGGAGGAAGACGAGGCGGCGTAGGCCATCGCCGCCATGAAGGAGATGGAGGAGCGGGAGGCCGCCGGCAATGCGACAGTCGTCATCCTCGACGACTAGGTCGCTTCTAGAAGTCGCGATCCATTAAGATCGCAATTTTGTAAAATCCCTATCTATTATCTATCTATGAACGTGAGGAACTATCGAAGAATTTTCCCGGGGTTTGCAATTTTCAAAAATACGGGGTGAAATACGGGGTCTCTTAGACAGAATGGTTCTTGCGTGAGCTTTTTTTTTTTGATACAGGACCCTCTACTCAAGTTTTACTGGGCAGAAAAATAGGGGGCTGTTAGACATGCTCTAACCAACCTAATGGAAATACATAAAATTATGTTAATGATTCACCGATCCCAAATACTATACCCTTTAGAAATGTATTGCATTAATTCCTCAAGGTGCTCGCATGTGCAATATTGTTAAAATTATAATTTAAATCCTTTTTTTTAATACTTATTGCCCTCTATGAAGGAAGATACACGTATCAAAAAGAAAGGCAATAAGTATTAAAAAGAAGGATTTAAATTATAATTTTAACAATATTGCACATGCGAGCACCTTGAGGAATTAATGCAATACATTTCTAAAGGGTATAGTATTTGGGATCGGTGAATCATTAACATAATTTTATGTATTTCCATTAGGTTGGTTAGGAGGGCTGCTCCAGTGCTCCCCCCTAAATGAGTTAAAGCATCATAGTTGGGCTTTTTTTCGTGTGTTGGGTCCGCCGAAACCCATATCCAGCCCATGTATACCCGTCTGTATTGATACGGTATGTGTATGTCACGTAAGAAAAAGAAGAGGTCACATGAGCAAGATTTTTATAGGACATTTCTATTTCAGCGCACACACGTGACCATATATACGTACAAAAACGAGATACAACATAACACGGGCCTATACAGGGTTGTACGAAGTGTAAACCTACACTGAAATTACAATCATGCCCCCGCTTACGAACATGTATGAAAAGATCTCCACCGTTGTTCTGTTTGACGCGCTCAGAATTTTCTCAGGGGAGGAGCACCGGAGCAGAAGTGTCCTTCATAGGGTTGCGCTCTATTGGGGTCGAAGTTGAAACAAGATACTAGTATGAACGCAGTATAGTCTGTGATGAAGGACCACGTGATAAGCGTGGTATGCAAAAATAAAAAATAAAAAAATAGTCTGTGATGAAGGAAGAAGTTTGGTGTTCTCGGAACAGAGCAAAACTAAAAGCCTCCTCGGTACTGTCAGACGTAGCATTCACTGGCATGGCTGGGGAAGACTAAACGAAAGAGCCTCGTTATCTTCCACTAGACTATAGCACGTCGCTCAATATATGTTGGCCATAGCTTGCCATTGTCATCATCAGCTCGTAACTAACCCAAAGAGCAGAGGTAAGATGGAGATGGAGAAGAGCGCGAGCAGCAAGATGACCACCATAAAAGTGGAGCTGAAGCTGCAGGATCACAGCGGCGGCGGGAGCAGCTCCGCCATCGCGGTCACTGTCGACCAGAAGGCGCATGAGTGCGTTCGGCCTCTCAAAACCCCGGTGTTTCAGGTTCGTTCATCGCAGCAGATCACTAGCAATCACTAGTAGTAGAGTAGCTAGGTACGACGCTCACTCTGTTTCGTCGCGTGCTGGGTACTTGGTCTGCTCGCCCAGCCACACGGCACGCTCCGGCCTCCAGCCACGCCGTCGATCCTATTCATGTATCTTTCCCGCCTCCAGTTCATTTTACAACGAGGGGCGTTATAGAATTGGTACCACGGGGTTGATCGAATTGGTAGGTGCTCAATTTTTTTTTAGCCCGTGCACTAGCATTTTCGGAGAGAGGTGAGAATAATGGCACCATCTAAACATTCAGGTCGGCACGACATGGCAAAGCTCATGTTTTTGGCTAGGTACCGAATGAATCGGCTGGACAAAATCTGGCGTTGAATCCGCCGTTAGTATAATAATGGTTAGTTTTCTAAAGCAGTTTGGCTTATCTAGACGAAATCTGTACCTAGCATTAACACTAAATATAAGTCTCCCACAAACAAGCAACCACGTTCGCAGCAACTTGTCCCTATATATAGAGATCAGGCTCTCTATATATGAAGCCATCTTACTTACCCCACATATATGCACCAGAGTTTCACAGTCAGAAGGCCTGGACGATCCTGAGAAGGGAAAGAAAATTCCGTAGCAACACGAGCTCACTAATGGTACGTAGTAAGGCGCGATGTTTGCTAGCTGATTAACAAGGTCCTGACTTACTGTCGTCTATTGCGTATAGGAATCGGTGACGAAGATGGGTCCTTCCGGCGGCAGCGGCGGCAGCAACAGGGACATGGACATGCGCGGCATCAACCGCATCGTCAAGGTCCTCGTCCGCCATGGCCACGCCATTGATGCCATCTCCTTCCAGTTCGAGCGCAACGGCCAGGAGGAGTGGAGCGGAGATTGGGGAGGAAGCGGCGGAGTCCTCTCCGAGGTAATTTTACTCTCTTAGGTATGTATTTTTTACTGTAGCTGCTAATTACTGTGAGGTCTGTAATTGACTCTTCTAATTCTTGAATGTCCAGATCCATTTGGGCCAGGACGAGTACTTGATCAGCGTCAAAGGCCACGTCGGCAGTTTCATGTTCGTCACTTGTCTGAAATCTCTGACGTTCGTGAGCAACCTGCGCAGCTACGGGCCGTACGGGGTAGAGGATGGCATGCCGTTCACGCTCGCCGCATCACCCGGCGGCAAGATTCTCGGCTTCCACGGCCGTTCCTGGTGGCTCCTCGACGCCATTGGCATCTACGTCAAGACGGGGAACTGGTATGCATAATCCGGCCGGACGATGCGATTGACGGTGCACCGGATGGATGCAAAATCGCTCTGTTTTGTAGTAAAACCCTGCTTCTTCTCCCGTCGTTTTCCTTTGGTCCGGTCGTGTAATTGTAAACTGGACTGTCGAATAAAAAGTATCTGGATCATCTTTTTGTGCTGTTTCCATATCTAGTTTTGTATCAGGCATATTTTGTATCGGTAAAATATATGGTGTGGCTATTATCAAAACATTGTTGGATAAGTTATAATTTGTCTTTGGTGCTGACCTACCTTGTATTGAGACATGCATTATAATTTTCAATTTGCCTAAATTTAATTTTAAATTAATCATATTGCATCCTGTGATTTGTCAGAAAAATACAATTTAGATCTAAACATTAAATTCTGCTGAAATGTATGCATTTCTAATTTCTCTAAAGCCATGTATATTTCTCAAACTGTAGTAAGAAAACAAAGCGAGGATATAGATGACTTGTCGGAAACATTGAGCAGTTCTAACATAACACTGACCCGGAGGAAACTATCAAAATGACAAGTATATAAGCCATGTAATATACGATAAATGATACAACTTCAAAATCACATATGAGAAACTGACCCGGAGGAAACTATCAACAACGACATGTATATTTCGGCATCTCTCTTCAACACCCCTCAGTCCACCCACAAATTTTGTACTAAAAAACTCTTAAACTAAGAGCATCTCCAGCCGCGTCCCCCAAAGTGTCCCCCAAACCGTGCCGGATTGAGCGTTTGGGTACGTGTTTTGTTCGTGCTGCGTTTGGGGGACGTCGCTCCCCAGCCGCGTCCCCCAAACGCCGCCCCCAAATGAATATTCAAATTGTTGCATTCAAAAGAGATCGTTCCCGCCGAATCGTCGCGATCATAGTAGCGGCGATCAAATATACCATATGAATAAAAATGTTTGCGAGGATTGTTTTCAAATTAAAATACAACAAACAATAAATAGGGCTAGATGCTAGATCAAGGTGCCACGGTATTTTCTTTGATCCTCCACAAATGATCAACGAGATCAGCTTGGAGTTCATCATGAACATTGCTATCACGGATCTCTGTGTGCATGGCGAGAAAATCAACAAAATCTGCAGGCAACTCATGATCAACCTCCGCAAGAGGGCCCTCACACTCATAGGGACCAACATGTTTCCTGGCATGATTCTTACGGTCATCCTCGATGATTATGTTGTGCATGATCTCACAAGCCTGCATCACCTCCCACATTTGGTCGTGAGACCAACTTAGAGCAGGGTACCGGACAATGGCAAATTGTGCTTGAAGCACACCAAATGCCCGCTCGACATCTTTCCTGCAAGCCTCCTGTCGCGTAACAAAGTGGGAATTCTTCAGACCTGATGGATTCGATATTGTTTTGACAAAAGTGGCCCATTTTGGATATATACCATCGGCTAGATAACAGCCTTTGGTATATTCGTGGCCATTGATCTCATAGTTGCATGGTGGAGCATGCCCTTCTACTAGTCTGCTGAACACCGGAGACTGCTGCAACACGTTGATGTCATTGTTTGATCCCGCCATGCCAAAGAAAGAATGCCAAATCCACAGGTCATAATCTGCCACAGCTTCAAGCAGCACACTGCAATATCCATGACGCCCTCTGTATATACCTTGCCAAGCAAACGGGCAGTTCTGCCATGCCCAGTGCATGCAATCGATGCTTCCAAGCATTCCAGGGAATCCTCTGGCAGCATTTTGTGCCATGATCCTTGCAGTCTCTTCCTCAGTTGGCCCTCTCAAGTAGTATTTGCCAAACTTTCCCACCACAGCTCGGCAAAACTTGTACATGCACTCAATGGCAGTAGACTCACTCATGCGAAGGTAGTCGTCCTGTGTATCGGCAGGTGCTCCATATGCAAGCATCCTCATGGCGGCGGTGCACTTCTGAATGTACGAGAACCCGACAACGCCTACAGCGTCGAGCTTGAGATTGAAGTAGGGGTCGAACTCTCGAACGCCGTGGAGGATATTCATGAACAGGCCCTTGCTCATCCTGTACCGGCGCCGAAAATTGTCGGCATGTGTTGCATCATCGGCAAAGTAGTCGTTGTGCAGCATGATATGCCCCTCCATCCTCTGCCAGGGCTTGGACTTCCTTCTCCCCCGCCTTGATCCTCCGCGGCGCGGCCTCTTCCTCTTCTCCGCCTCAGCGTCAACCATGTCCTGGAGGGACGCGATGATCAGCAAATGCTCCCGCAGGTCGTCGTCGAAGGCTTGCTCGTCCTCCAGCAGCAGGGCAAGCATCTCATCATCGCTGTCCATGGCTAAAACAAAATCAATGGTTAAAATTGTGCCGAGGCAGACGACGCAACGAACAGCGGCCAATCGCGCCTACCTGGCAAGTCGTCGAGCACCTTGTGTGCGCGGAGGTGGGGCGGATTTGACGGCGCGTTCTGGGACGCGCTGGCGAAGCGGCGACAGCGGCACGACCGGCGGGAGCCCCAGCCGCGACGACGGTGCCGACTCTCAGCAGAGATCAGACGTCCAAACGGCCGGGAAATCCAGCGGCGGCGGAGGGTGATACGTCTCAAACGTATCTATAATTTCTTATGTTCCATGCTACTTTTATGATGATACTCACATGTTTTATACACACTTTATGTCATTATTATGCATTTTCCGGCACTAACCTATTGACGAGATGCCGAAGAGCCGATTCTTGTTTTCTGCTATTTTTGGTTTCAGAAATCCTACAAAGGAAGTATTCTCGGAATTGGAAGAAATCAACGCCCAGGGTCTTATTTTTCCACGAAGCTTCCAGAAGACCGAAGGCGATACGAAGTGGGGCCACGAGGTGGCCAGACCATAAGGCGGCGCGGCCAGGGAGGGGCCCGCGCCGCCCTATGGTGTGGGCCCCTCGTCAGCCCTCCGACTCTGCCCTTCCGCCTACTTATAGCCTTCGTCGCGAAAACCCCGATGCGAGAGCCACGATACGGAAAACCTTCCGGAGACGCCGCCGCCGCCAATCCCATGTCGGGGGATTCGGGAGATCGCCTCCGGCACCCTGCCGGAGAGGGGAATCATCTCCCGGAGGACTCTTCATCACCATGATCGCCTCCGGATTGATGTGTGAGTAGTTCACCCCTGGACTATGGGTCCATAGCAGTAGCTAGATGGTTGTCTTCTCCTCATTGTACTATCATGTTAGATCTTGTGAGCTGCCTATCATGATCAAGATCATCTATTTTGTAATGCTACATGTTGTGTTTGTTGGGATCCGATGAATATGGAATACTATGTCAAGTTGATTATCAATCTATCATATATGTGTTGTTTATGTTCTTGCATGCTCTCCGTTGCTAGTAGAGGCTCTGGCCAAGTTGATACTTGTAACTCCAAGAGGGAGTATTTATGCTCGATAGTGGGTTCATGCCTCCATTGAATGCAGGACGATGACGAGAAAGTTCTAAGGTTGTGGATGTCTTGTTGCCACTAGGGATAAAACATCAATGCTTTGTCTAAGGATATTTGTGTTGATTACATTACGCACCATACTTAATGAAATTGTATGTTGTTTGCAACTTAATACTGGAAGGGGTGCGGATGCTAACCTGAAGGTGGACATTTTAGGCATAGATGCATGCTGGATAGCGGTCTATGTACTTTGTCGTAATGTCCTGATTAAATCTCATAGTAGTCATCGTGATATGTATGTGCATTGTTATGCCCTCTCTATTTGTCAATTGCCCAACTGTAATTTGTTCACCCAACATGCTATTTATCTTATGGGAGAGACACCACTAGTGAACTGTGGACCCCGGTCCATTCTTTTACATCTGAAATACAATCTACTTCAATACTTGTTCTTTACTGTTCTTCGCAAACAAACATCATCTTCCACACTATACATTTAATCCTTTGTTTACGGCAAGCCGGTGAGATTGACAACCTCATCTGTTACGTTGGGGCAAAGTACTTTGATTGTGTTGTGCGGGTTCCACGTTGGCGCCGGAATCCCCGGTGTTGCGCCGCACTACACTCCGTCACCAACAACCTTCACGTGTTCCTTGACTCCTACTGGTTCGATAACCTTGGTTTCATACTGAGGGAAAACTCGCTGCTGTACGCATCACACCTTCCTCTTGGGGTTCCCAACGGACGTGTGTCAATTGCACGCCAGCAAGGATTTTTCTGGCGCCGTTGCCGGGGAGATCAAGACACGCTGCAAGGGGAGTCTCCCACATCCAATCTCTTTACTTTGTTTTTGTCTTGCTTTACTTTATTTTATTTACTGCTTTGTTTGTTCTCTATATCAAAAATACAAAAAAAGTAGTTACTAGCTTTACTTTATTTACTGTCTTGTTTGCGTTCTCTATATTAAAAACACAAAAAATTAGTTACTTGCATTTACTTTATTTAGTTTGCTTTGTTTACTACTGCTAAAATGAGTAATCCTGAAGTTGAAGTTCGTTCGTTTAAGCAACAACGTGGAGAAAGTTTTAAAGATGCTTGGTATAGAATTAGTGATGCTCATCATAGGTGCACTAAGAAACACTCCACTATTATCCTACTTAGGAACTTTTATGTTGGTATCTCTAGCTGGAATAGGTATGTTCTTGATACTCTTGCGGGAGGTAATTTCCTAGGCACCCCTGCTTTAGAAGCTAGTTGCATTATTGAGAGTCTAGTTGGAATACCACCTGTTAATGAAGCTAAAATTGAAATCTCTCTTGAAGATGTCATGAAAAAGTTGGAGGCCATAGAGAAAAATCTTCCAAGTGTTGAGACTAAATTGGGTATATTACTTAATAACACTGATAAACTTGATAAAACTCTAAGTGGAATCAATGAGAGAATTGCCGTGTTGGAAACTTGTGCTACTCATGATAATCGAACCCATAGGATTAGTGAACTTGAGGAAGCTATGGGAACCTTGGGTTCAACTTTTTCCTCTCTTAAGTTTAAGGAGAAAGCTTATGTGGGTAAGGAGCAAAAGTTCATGTATGTCTCTAAGGTGCCTAAGCCAAAAAACTATTATAGGCCTAAAATTGACAAAGCCCTTAGTACCACTATAGATAATGGAGCATCTAAGATACCTAATGTGACAAATTGTGAAAATTATGATGTTGATGCTTCATCTCTTGATATTACTTGATTCACACTTTACGCGCCTAGGCGAAAGGCGTTAAAGAAAAGCGCTTATGGGAGACAACCCATTATTTTACTACAGCACTTTTGTTTTATATTTGAGTCTTGGAAGTTGTTACTACTGTAGAAACCTCTCCTTATCTTTACTTTATTGCATTGTTGTGCCAAGTAAAGTCTTTGATAGTAATGTTGATACTAGATTTGGATTACTGCGCAGAAACAGATTTCTTACTGTCACGAAATTTAGCAGCCCCGTCTGTAGGTAACTCAGAAAATTTTGCCAATTTACGTGCATGATCCACAGATATGTACGCAACTTTCATTCAATTTAAGCTTTTTCATCTGAGAAAGTTAAGTGCCCCAGAAAAATTCGTCTTTACGGACTGTTCTGTTTTGACAGATTCTGCCTTTTATTTCGCATTGCCTGTTTTGCTATGTTTGATGGATTTCTTTGTTCCATTAACTTTCAGTAGCTTTGTGCAATGTCCAGAAGTGTTAATAATGATTATATCACCTCTGAATATATGAATTTTTGATTATGCACTAACCCTCTAATGAGTTTGTTTTGAGTTTGGTGTGGAGGAAGTTTTCAAGGATCAAGAGAGGAGGATGATACAATATGATCAAGAAGAGTGAAAAGTCTAAGCTTGGGGATGCCCCCGTGGTTCATCCCTGCATATTTCAAGAAGACTCAAGCATCTAAGCTTGGGGATGCCCAAGGCATTCCCTTCTTCATCGACAACTTATCGAGGTCACCTCTAGTGAAACTATATTTTTATTCAGTCACATCTTATGTGCTTTACTTGGAGCGTCTGTTTGCTTTTATTTTTGTTTTTGTTTGAATAAACTCGGATCCTAGCATTCTTTGTATGGGAGAGATACACGCTCCGCTGTTGCATATGAACACATATGTTCTTAGCTTTACTTTTAATGTTCATGGCGAAGGTTGAAACTGCTTCGTTCATCGTTATTGGTTGGAAACAGAAAATGCTTCATGTGGTAATTGGTATAATGTCTTGAATAATTTGATACTTGGCAATTGTTGTGCTCATATAGATCATGTTTAAGCTCTTGCATCATGTACTTTGCACCTATTAATGAAGAACTACATAGAGCTTGTTAAAATTTGGTTTGCATGATTGGTCTCTCTGAGTCTAGATATTTTCTGGTTAAGGTGTTTGAACAACAAGGAAGACAATGTAGAGTCTTATAATGCTTGCAATATGTTCTTATGTAAGTTTTGTTGTACCGGTTTATACTTGAGTTTGCTTCAAACAACCTTGCTAGCCTAAGCCTTGTATTGAGAGGGATTACTTCTCGTGCATCCAAATCCTTGAGCCAAAAACTATGCCATTTGTGTCCACCATACCTACCTACTACATGGTATTTCTCTGCCATTCCAAAGTACATTACTTGAGTGCTACCTTAAAATTCTGTTCCTTGTCTTTGCAATATATAGCTCATGGGAAAATAGCCTTAAAAACTATTGTGGTAAAGAATATGTAGCTTATGTATCTTATTTCTTATAACTTGCTTGTTGAGCGGTAACCATGTTTCTGGGGACGCCATCAACTTTTACACTTTTGTTGAATATCATGTGAGTTGCTATGCATGTTCGTCTTGTCTGAAGTAAGGGCGATTTTCATGATCAAATGGTTTGAGTATGCATATTGTTAGAGAAGAACATTGGGCCGTGAACTAAAGCCATGAATCATGGTGGAAGTTTCAGTTTGGACACTAATCCTCAATCTCTTATGAGAATATTATCTGTTGTTGAAATGTTTATGCATTAAAGAGGAGTCCATTATCTGTTTTCTATGTTGTCCCAGTATGGATGTCCTTGTTGAGATCTATCAAAAACGAGAAATCAAATGCGATCTATCTCCTTGGACCTTTGTACAGGCGGCATAGAGGTACCCCTTTGTGACACTTGGTTGAAACATATGTTATGCAATGATAATCCGTGTTAATCCAAGCTAATTAGGACAAGGTGCGAGCACTATTGGTATTTAGCATGAGGCTTGCAACTTATAGGATGTCTTATACATAACACATATGATTTATTACTACCGTTGACAAAATTGTTTCTATGTTTTCAAAATGAAAAGCTCTAGCACAAAAATAGTAATCCATGCTTCCCTCTGCGAAGGGCCATTCTTTTACTTTATGTTGAGTCAGTTTACCTACTTCTTTCTACCTTAGAAGCAAACACTTGTATCAACTGTGTGCATTGATTCTTACATGTTTACCTATTGCACTTGTTATATTGCTTTATGTTGACAACTATCCATGAGATAAACATGTTGAAGTTGAAAGCAACCGTTGAAACTTATATCTTCCTTTGTGTTGCTTCAAAGCTTTCTACTAAGAATTTATTGCTTTATGAGTTAACTCTTATGCAAGTATTATTGATGCTTGTCTTGAAAGTACTATTCATGAAAAGTCTTTGCTATATGATTCAGTTGTTTAATCATTGTCTTTACCATTGCTTCGAATCGCTGCATTCATCTCATGTGCTTTACAATAGTATTGATCAAGATTATGATAGCATGTCACTTCAGAAATTATCTTTGTTATCGTTCACCTACTCGAGGGCGAGTAGGAACTAAGCTTGGGGATGCTTGATACGACCCAAACGTATCTATAATTTCTTATGTTCCATGCTACTTTTATGATGATACTCACATGTTTTATACACACTTTATGTCATTATTATGCATTTTGCGGCACTAACCTATTGACGAGATGCCGAAGAGCCAGTTGCTGTTTTCTGCTGTTTTTGGTTTCAGAAATCCTAGTAAGGAAATATTCTCGTAATTGGACGAAATCAACGCCCAGGGTCCTATTTTGCCACGAAGCTTTTAGAAGTCCGAAGAGGAAACGAAGTGGGGCCACGAGGTGGCCACACAACAGGGCGGCGCGGCCCAAGCCCTGGCCGCGCCGGCCTACTGTGTGGGCCCCTCGTGACGCCCCCTGACCTGCCCTTCCGCCTACATATAGTCTTCGTCGCGAAACCCCCAGTACCGAGAGCCACGATACGGAAAACCTTCCAGAGACGCAGCCGCCGCCAATCCCATCTCGGGGGATTCAGGAGATCGCCTCCGTCACCCTGCCGGAGAGGGGAATCATCTCCCGGAGGTCTCTTCATCGCCATGATCGCCTCCGGATCGATGTGTGAGTAGTCCACCCCTGGACTATGGGTCCATAGCAGTAGCTAGATGGTTGTCTTCTCCTCATTGTGCTATCATGTTAGATCTTGTGAGCTGCCTATCATGATCAAGATCATCTATTTGTAATGCTACATGTTGTGTTTGTTGGGATCCGATGAATATTGAGTACTATGTCAAGTTGATTATCAATCTATCATATATGTTATTTATGTTCTTGCATGCTCTCCGTTGCTAGTAGAGGCTCTGGCCAAGTTGATACTTGTGACTCCAAGAGGGAGTATTTATGCTCGATAGTGGGTTCATGCCTCCATTAAAGCTGGGACAGTGACAGAAAGTTCTAAGGTTGTGGATGTGCTGTTGCCACTAGGGATAAAACATCGATGCTTTGTCTAAGGATATTTGTGTTGATTACATTACGCACCATACTTAATGCAATTGTCTGTTGTTTACAACTTAATACCGGAAGGGGTTCGGATGATAACCTGAAAGTGGACTTTTTAGGCATAGATGCATGCTGGATATCGGTCTATGTACTTTGTCGTAATGCCCTGATTAAATCTCATAGTACTCATCATGATATATTTATGTGCATTGTTATTGCAGGATAACGTTGCATAGAAAACAAAAATTTTCCTACCGCGAACACGCAATCCAAGCCAAGATGCAATCTAGAAGACGGTAGCAACGAGGGGATATCGAGTCTCACCCTTGAAGAGATTCCAAAGCCTACAAGATGAGGCTCTTGTTGCTGCGGTAGACGTTCACTTGCCGCTTGCAAAAGCGCGTAGAAGATCTTGATCACGATCGCTTCCGGCGCCACGAACGGGCAGCACCTCCGTACTCGGTCACACGTTCGGTTGTTGATGAAGACGACGTCCACCTCCCCGTTCCAGCGGGCAGCGGAAGTAGTAGCTCCTCTTGAATCCGACAGCACAACGGCGTGGTGTCGGTGGTGGTGGAGAAATCCGGCGGAGCTTCGCTTAAGCGTGCGGGATGTGGTGGAGGAGAGAGACCGCTAGGGTTTGGGGAGAGAGGGGGGTTGGGCGCCGGCCCTCTAAGGGGTGCGGCCAAGGCTGAGGCTTGAAGTGGTCAGCCCCTCTCCTATGCCCCTCATTATATAGGTGGAAGCCCCAAGAGTTGTAGTCCAAGTCTTCGAATAAGACCCCAACACTAAAACCTCCCATATGTGGGAAACCTACTCAAGGAG
>NC_061513.1:281289050-281309080 GCF_022539505.1 Lolium rigidum
GCATTCACTACATATTTTTACAAATAGTATGATCAAGGTTATGATGGCATATCACTTCAGAAATTATCTTTGTTATCGTTTTACCCGCTCGGGACGAGCGAGAACTAAGCTTGGGGATGCTTGATACGTCTCCGACGTATCGATAATTTCTTATGTTCTATGCCATATTATTGATGATACCTACATGTTTTATGCACACTTTATGTCATATTCGTGCATTTTCTGGAACTAACCTATTAACAAGATGCCGAAGTGCCGGTTCTGTTTTCTGTTGTTTTTGGTTTCAGAAATCCTAGTAACGAAATATTCTCGGAATTGGACGAAACGAAGACCCAGGGGCCTATTTCGCCACGAACCTTCCAGAAGACCGAAGAGCATACGAAGTGGGGCCACGAGGTGGCCAAACCACATGGCGGCGCGGCCAGAGGGGGGCCCGCGCCGCCCTGTGGTGTGGGCCCCTCGTCGGCCCCCGACTCTGCCCTTCCGCCTACTTAAAGCCTCCGTCGCGAAACCCCCGAGGAAAAAACCACGATACGGAAAACCTTGCCGAGACGCCGCCGCCGCCGATCCCATCTCGGGGGATTCTGGAGATCTCCTCCGACACCCTGCCGGAGAGGGGATTCATCTCCCGGAGGACTCTAAACCGCCATGGTCGCCTCCGGAGTGATGAGTGAGTAGTTCACCCCTGGACTATGGGTCCATAGCAGTAGCTAGATGGTTGTCTTCTCCTCATTGTGCTTCATTGTTGGATCTTGTTTGCTGCCTAACATGATCAAGATCAGCTATCTGTAATTCTATATGTTGTGTTTGTCGGGATCCGATGGATAGAGAATACCATGTTATGTTAATTATCAAGTTATTACATATGTGTTGTTTATGATCTTGCATGCTCTCCGTTACTAGTAGAGGCTCTGGCCAAGTTTTTGCTTTTAACTCCAAGAGGGAGTATTTATGCTCGATAGTGGGTTCATGCCTCGCATTGACACCTGGGACAGTGACATAAAGTTCTAAGGTTGTGTTGTGCTGTTGCCACTAGGGATAAAACATTGGCGCTATGTCCGAGGATGTAGTTGTTGATTACATTACGCACCATACTTAATGCAATTGTCTGTTGCTTTGCAACTTAATACTGGAAGGGGTTCGGACGATAACCTCGAAGGTGGACTTTTTAGGCATAGATGCAGTTGGATGGCGGTCTATGTACTTTGTCGTAATGCCCAATTAAATCTCACTATACTTATCATGCCATGTATGTGCATTGTTATGCCCTCTCTATTTGTCAATTGCCCGACTGTAATTTGTTCACCCAACATGCTTTTATCTTATGGGAGAGACACCTCTAGTGAACTGTGGACCCCGGTCCATTCTTTTATAGTGAAATACAAATCTGCTGCAATACTTGTTTTACTGTTTTCTCTGCAAACAATCATCTTCCACACAATACGGTTAACCCTTTGTTACAGCAAGCCGGTGAGATTGACAACCTCACTGTTTCGTTGGGGCAAAGTACTTTGGTTGTGTTGTGCCGGTTCCACGTTGGCGCCGGAATCTCCGGTGTTGCGCCGCACTACATCCCACCGCCATCAACCTTCAACGTGCTTCTTGACTCCTACTGGTTCGATTAAACCTTGGTTTCTAACTGAGGGAAACTTGCCGCTGTGCGCATCACACCTTCCTCTTGGGGTTCCCAACGGACGTGTCAATTACAGGCATCAGCCACCAAGTTACTGTCAGCCCCACCTTCTGGATGCTTATATAAGCTCAAGTCCAAGGACCAGCCGGGCCGTAACCATCCAAGGGTTCGGGTATATTTTCTTAAGCCACATATACATGCCATGATTTATGTCTGGTATTATCACCGGCTCTGTCTAATGCTTTTTGGAATTCGGAAACACCAAATTAGCATGCTTATATTCATCATACACTAATTTTTCACTGTTCAGTTTGTAACATAGTGTTATGCACTCGCTTGTCAACATTTGCATTGCTCTGAACTATGCACTTTACACAACCTAATTCTTCCACTTACATTCAGTGCTACGCACTAGTAGTACCTCCCATGTTTCCTTCACCATCCCGATGCCGAGCTTGCGGGAATATGGCGGGCCCATGTACATTCCCCGCATATAACACCTCCTATGGCTCTATCTACCTTTCTAGTAGCTCCTTCACAGAGTTACATGTATGTATTCTCAGTGGTTTAGCATGAATTGGCATATAGTAAAGTCTTGTTTTTAGTCTTCCTCGCTTCTTACATTTGTATCAATTTTCACATGCGGATCGTACCTTGTGAACTTCGTCCAATGATTAACCGGATGTGTCCGCATGAAGGGTCTTTCACTATGCATGGCAATGGCAAATTGATGAACACCTACACGGTCTATGAGGTGTATGTCTACAAGACGCAGGCCATCACATATTTGTATGGACATGATTGGAGAAAGTTTGCTTTTGACTACGGTCTGAAGAAGGGCGACGAGCTGAGGATCAGAAACTCAAACGGGCAGATATACGTAATCTGCTACGGAGTTGGAGACACTTCCAAATATATAATATGTAACTTTTTTCTACTCATATCTTTTGATAAGCTGTTACGAGCGGTTGTTCTAAACCATTCCCTCTGTTCTAGCTTGCTTGGGTTTAACATGATCAAAGCTGCGGATCCCCCGATGGAACATGAGCGGATGTCACAAAGGGCAACCACACCAGCACCGGCACCGGCTTCCCACTCCCCTGCATCAGCACCGGTTCTCGTACCAGCTCCGTTCTATCGCATCTACCCAGCAGTCCCCTACATCAGCATTGGTTCCTGTAGAGGCCCCATATACTACACCTGCCCGAGCAGGCTCCTCGCATCAGCACTCGGTTCCTCTAGCTGCACCATTTATCGCACCTGCCCAACGAGTCTCCTGCATCGGCACCGGTTCCTCTAGAGGCACCGTTCATCGCATCTGCCCGGCAGTCTCCCGCATCGGCAACATCTCGTGTACCAGCCCAGGCTCCTGCACCTGCCCCGGCCGGATCACCGATGTCTCGGCTCATTGCTCGTGGCCACCCGTGTGGTGACCGGGACGCATCCGAAGGCTATGTTCGTGAGTATATGACAGCATAACTCGCTCTTATCTTGATGTCTTCTCTCGCTCAAAGTCTCACATGGTTCGGTGCATTGGTGCCATTGACTAATTTTTGGTGGTATCTCTTGCTTTGAATCAGAAATTGCCTAAAAGTATCTCCAAGGATCTCAATGCTGGCCGAAGGGGCAAGATATCCCTCGTCATGGAGAGTGAAGGTCTCACCGTGGAGGGACGGTACTCCGTCGGTCCCACAGATGGCCGCTTGGCTGTTACTTCCAGGTGGAAAAAGTTCATTGACGGTGCCAAACTTCGCATTGGATCAAAGTTGAAGGTCCAGATCTTTCGATGCCGCTGTGACATGCTGGTCATAAAGTTCGCGGTTGTCTAGTTCTGTTGCCCCATGAGCCCTTAGCAAATGCATTTGTAGTTATACTTATATAAGGTTATCTTATCTGAACTGCTAATTAATTGTATGGGTGGTAAAACTCTGGCAAGCTTTTGCTCTTAGCAAGTATGTATGTATGATCAGCTATTATGATAACTAATGTTTGTGTTCATCTTAATTTGCATTTCCGTTTTAGAAAAAAACTTAATTTCTATTTTGGCTGACCTGTTAGAGAACTATCAGATTGAACCCACAACATGATTCAAATAGATTCATTACACCGAGCCACATGTCTTGACCTTGATATACACTACTTTCATTAATCAGTGCAAGAAGGCTTACCTGAGCTGCCTGAACCATGGCAGATTCGAATCCACCTTATCTATCTAGAAATACAACCTTTGCAGAAAGAGGATTTGCAGTATGGGGAGGCTGACATTGGGGACCCATGAGCCAGCAGCGTCGTCAATGTTTTAAAGGTGGCAGGAGATCGAAAGAAAAAATAAGCCAAAAATCAGTTGGTAAACAAATTCAAGAAAAGAAACATTTACCTTTCTGAGAGGATGACATGCGGGACCCATGAGGCAGCAGCATCCTCAACTATTTCAAGGCGGCGAGGGATCAAAAGAAAAAGGAAATAGCCAGAAATTAATTAGGGTCAAAAATAAATCCATCAAAGGAAACTTTTATTGTTCATAGAGGATGACATGTGGGACCGACTTGCCGACTGCGTCGTCATCGTTTCAAAGGGGGCGGGGATCAAAATAAAAAGGCAAATAGCCAGAAATTAGGGGAAAAAAATAAATCCAACAAAGGAAACTTTTATTGTTCATAGAGGATGACATGCGGGACCCATGAGCCAGCGAGCTTCCTCAATGTTTCAAAGTCGGCATGAGATTGAAAGAAAAAGGCAAGTGACATAATATCGAGAGCCAAAAATAATCCAAGAAAAGAAACTTTATTATACATAGAGGATGACATGCGGGTCCCATTTTGTAGCAGCGGTCTCAACGCTTCCAAGGCGGCACAGGACCGAAAGAAAAATGAAGTAGCCAGAAATCAGGGTGTGAAAAAAAATCCAAGAAAAGAAACATTTCAATTGGGCTGTATCTGGACATATGGGCCTTCGAACTATCCTGCTGGGCCTTTTGACTCGTACAATTTCAGCCCACTCCAAAACAGGAAAGGTCGGATTTTTCTCAAAAAAACAGGAAAGTCCTATGCTTCGCAAAAACAAAAAACAAGGAGATTCAACATATAAGTTTGTTTATGTAGATATAAAGATTTAATTTATCCGTTTGCAATAGCTCAGAGCGAAATACAACGTTTATTGTCTGCAAAATAAAATATCACATGTTTCTTGTACGGGGAGGCTGACATCGGGGACCCATGAGTCAGCAGCGTCGTCAACGTTTCAAAGGCGGCAGGGGATCGAAAATAAAAAAAGCCAAAAATCAGTTGGTAAAAAAATAGAAGAAAAGAAAACATTTATCGTTCTGAGAGGATGACATGCGGGATCCATGAGGCAGCAGCATCCTCAACGTTTCAAAGTCGGCATTAGATCGAAAGAAAAAGCCAAGTGACATAATATCAGGAGCCAAAAATGATCCAAGAAAAGAAACTTTATTGTACATAGAGGATGACATGCGGGTCCCATTTTGTAGCAGCGGTCTCAACGTTTCCAAGGCGGCACAGGACCAAAAGAAAAATGAGGCAGCAGCATTCTCAACAATTCCAAGGCGGCAGGGGATCAAAAGAAAAAAAAGGAAATAGCCAGAAATTAATTAGGGGTCAAAAATAAATCCACCAAAGGAAACTTTTATTGTTCATAGAGGATGACATGTGGGACCTGCCAACAGCGTCCTCATCGTTTCAAAGTGGGCAGGGGATCAAAAGAAAAAGGAAAATAGCCAGAAATTAGGGGTCAAAAATAACTCCAAGAAAGGAAACTTTTATTGTTCGTAGAGGATGACATGCGGGACCCATGAGCCAGCAGCTTACTCAACGTTTCAAAGGTGGCATGAGATCGAAAGAAAAAGGCAAGTGACCAAATATCGGGAGCCAAAAATAATACAAGATTTATTGTACATAGAGGATGACATGTGGGTCCCATTTTGCAGCAAACGGTCTCAATGTTTGTAATGCGGCTTGAGATCAAAAGAAAAAGAAAGTAGCTAGTAATTAGGGGGTGAAAAAAAATCCAAGAAAAGAAAGTTGATGGACATAGAGGATGACATGCGGGTCCCTTGAGCCAACAGCTTACTCAACGTTTCAAAGGGGGCAGGGGATCAAAAGAAAAAAGGCAAGCCAAAACTCAAAGGGTGAAAAAAATCCAACAAAGGAAACTTTTATAGCACATAGAGGATGACATGCGGGTCCCATGAGCCAGCAGGTTCCTCAACGTTTCAAACGTGGCATGAGATCGAAAGAAAAAGGCAAGTGACCAAATATGAGGTGCCAAAAAAAACTCCAAGAAAAGAAAGTTGATTGCTCATAGAGGATGACATGCGGGTCCCATTTAGCTGCAGCGGTCTCACTGTTTGAGAGGCGGCAGGGGATCGAAAGAAAAAGGCAAGTGACCAAATATCAGGAGCCAAAAATAATTCAAGAAAAGAAAGTTTTATAGTCCATAGAGGATGACATGCGGGTCCCATTTAGCAGCAGCGGTATCACCGTTTGAGAGGCGGAAGGGGATCGAAAGAAAAAGGCAAGTGACCAAATATGAGGTGCCAAAAAAAAATCCAAGAAAAGAAAGTTTTATAGTACATAGAGGATGACATGCGGGTCCCATTTAGCAGCAGCGGTATCACCGTTTGAGAGGCGGCAGGGGACCGAAAGAAAAAGGCAAGTGACCAAATATGAGGTGCCAAAAAAAATCCAAGAAAAGAAAGTTTTATAGTACATAGAGGATGACATGCGGGTCCCATTTAGCAGCAGCGGTATCACCGTTTGAGAGGCGGCAGGGGATCGAAAAAAGGGCAAGTGACCAAATATGAGGTGCCAAAAAAACTCCAAGAAAAGAAAGTTGATTGCTCATAGAGGATGACATGCGGGTCCCATTTAGCTGCAGCGGTCTCAACGTTTCCAAGGCGGCAAGGGATCAAAAGAAAAAGGAAGTAGCCAGAAATCGGGGGTCAAAAAAAATTCAAGAAAAGAAAGAAATTTGGTTCATAGAGGATGACAAGCGGGACCCATGATCCTGCATCGTAAACGGCTCGATCGGAGAGTGTTGAACGAGATGGCGCGATCGAGAAAAAAAATAATGCTACAGAGGCTGCCATCTGGGCCCTACATCCCTGGGCGGTGCGAATTTGCGTTGACTCGACCGGCGAACCCGAGAATTCGCGATGCACCACGTCCCGGGCCACCATACGCGACGTTTTGGCCGCTTTCGTCGGGCTAGGTGGCCTCAAAAACGAGAAAAAAAGTTTTGACATGCACCACGGAGGGACCAAAAATCGTCGGCCATGGTACACCAGCAACCACGGCGCGACTTCTACTTCGTCGGCCATGGCAACTTTTCTTGTAGTGATATGCATGTCTCCTACAAGCATATGTATGTCTCCTCCAACTACTCACCTTGTAGATTCGATACCGAGACGAGACCGCGATCGATGAGTTGGAGAGGATCGAGGAGAGAGTATGGAGAGCCTTCTCCTCAACTCCAATTATGTATCAACCAAAGTAAGTGCAATAAGTACCCAAGCAAGTGAAAAGTATGGCCAAAATGGTATGAGAGAGAAGGGGGACGAGCTAGATGGAGGAAGAAGAATGGTTTGGGTAGTGTGGTAGGTGGGAGGTTGGCTCTACTTTTGTATATCTGGTTCGCTAATTCTGTGGCGCACCTGACACAGTGCGGCACAGAATACCTTATTTATGTGGCGCATCGGAGCCAGTGCGCCACAGAATAGCTTATTTTTGTGGCATACCCCACGATGGTGCGCCACAGAATAACTTGTTTCTGTGGCGCACCAAGCGCAGTGCGCCACAGAATAACTTATTTCTGTGGCGCACCAAGCGCAGTGCGCCATAGAAATAGTGAAACCAATGATTGTGGTGGCAGGGTGTGGGCCCCACCAAGTTTCTGTGGCGCATGGATTTTTGGTGCGCCACAAAATTAAGCTATTTCTGTGGCGCATTTTTAGGTGGTGTGCCACAGAATTAAGATCTCACCTATAAGGCTTTTCCTACTAGTGTATGAATGCACGCCATAGCGACGCCATGCCTGTTGGTACCGCCGCTAGGTACTTGGACACGGGGAAGGGCGATACCTAGCCTAGGTCGTCCTCTACTACGGCCACCGCGCCCGCAAGCGCCCTGGTCGTGGGTACTCTCTCACCATGGACGGACATAAGTACGCCCAGCACTGCATACGTAAGAGTCTTCGAAAACACCATGGAGCGTCTCCATCACAGAGAACATCTCAAGCGAGAAGTTGTCGCCAGCAAGGTCATTACCGTTGCCGCCTGCCCGCACTTCCGTCATCGTCGCCCCCATCTAATTTCCTATGGAGAAGTCAAACTTCATCTGCAAGGAGGGCATATATATTCTGGAGATTTAATGCATCGAAGTCACGTCCAAATATTTTTGGAGATACATCGCTTAATGTTGGACGGGTCCCCATTTCCTTTTATAGTGACCTTTGTTAATAAGAAGAACTGATCTCATTCCAATATTTCTGGAGATATCAGCGATAGAGGAGATCACATACCATTCTTTATGGAGATATCTGCCTAAACAAGAAAGATGGGATCTGTCCCAATTTATTTGCTCGTGAGATGGCTATGGGGTTTTCTTTTGTCAAGCGAGGAAATATATCTTTCCTAATTAATTGATTGCCTGATTGATATGCTATGATTGATACTGTGAAATTGATCGGACGAAGAGTAGACCATGAGATTGATTGGCCAATTTAATAGTAAAAATGTACATGTAGAATTTTTTGTCAAAAAAATTAAAACATCGAAATATGTTTTTTTCCATAGCGAAAGCATATGAACCCGGAAGCCGAATTGAATTTCTAGATAATTTGAGACTTTAAGGTAACGTATTTTGACAAATGTGGGACTTTTGACTCTGCATCCAATCACTACATTCCCGTGACATCTATTAAGTTGCATGCACCAAATAGTTTAGGCTTTGCCTTTTGCATTTGCGCAACAAGCAACAAGAAAACATGATGACGAGGAATATTTGGCAGGGGTTCCCTTCCTAAGTGTTTGCACAAATGAAGAGAACCCTCCGTGAGTACATATTGAGCCAGTCACTGCTAGAAAAACGCTTATAAATAGAAATATATTATGTGGCGTATTTAAAAATATGCGCTCCATAAAAAATTTGTGTGACGCTGATATGCTGCAAACGTATCAATAATATTTTATGCTCCATGCTTGTTTTACACCAATTGCTATATGTATTGTTTACAATTGGTGATATTTTTATGCATTTTCTGGAATTAACCTATTAACAAGATGCCACAGAGTCAGTTCCTGTTTTCTGCTGTTTTTGTATTTCAGAAAAGTTGTTGTAGAAATATTCTCGGAATTAAACGAAACAAAAGCCGAAGTTCCTATTTTTCCGTCACGAAGACGGAGTTCGAAGGAGAGACGAAAAGGTGCACCAGGGAGGGCATACCATCCCTAGGAGCGAGCCACTCTTGGCCGCGCCTAGGCATGGTGTGGCCCCCCCGGGCGTCCACCGACCTCGCCCTTTCACATGTATATTGCACCCGACGCAAAAACCTTAAAAGAATCAGCCTCCATCCACGAAAAGTTCCGGCACCCTGCTGGGGCAAGTAATTTTCCCCGAAGCCATCTCCATCGACACCGCCGCCATCTTTATCGTTGTTGGTGACTCCCATGATAAGGAGGGAGTTGTTCTCTCCTGAGGCTGAGGGCTTTACCGGTAGCTATGTGGTTTATCTGTCTCTCCCATGGTGTGATATTTATGTGACCATGAGCTTTGTAATCTAGTTGAATAAACATGTGTTACTCTTCATCTATTATGCTACTCAAGTGGTTTTATTAATGTGATCTCTGGAGACACCTTGTCCCACAGTGTGAAGGTGACAGTGTGCGCACCGTGTGTGGCTCTTAGGCTAAAGATTACATAAATACTTATCATGAGTTATAATTTGTGTTTGTTGTTTCTATGAAATTGTGGTGTTTGTTAGTACTATCTTTGGATGCTCAAAGTGACAAAGTGGGGTGTCCCTAGGTTTGGAACGCGAACTCTAAGGTGTGGTTTTGCAGCCCTACGCGGTGAATTGGTGTTCGTTATCCAACCGGAGAGTGGTTCAGAGTATCATAGTGAAGAGATGACATTTATGTATTCAATTGTGATATCATTGTTGAGAGTGTCCACTAGTGAAGTAAGATCATGTTGCCTGCCAAAACTCACCGGCGAGCAGTGGTTAAGCAACACGAAGAGCCGGGAGGCTCCTAAGGCCGCTTAGTGGACCCTGGCACCTCGCGTCGTCCCGCAAGTTCTCTGCACACGTCCTGGCGGTTGCAAGGGCGTGCCACCTGACCGAGACCCGATCAGGAAGGTGTTAGATTGCTTCGATTGTTCCTGCATGGTAGACACGTAAACATTAAATACGAGCCCTATCGGCTCTCAGGTTGCCCTGTGGATCGGCTCAAAGAGCCAATCGCCCCATGGTTCACGTTGGATTTGCAATGACATGGGGATCCTGCTTGATCAAAACAAAGCTAACCAATCTACGACAGTTTAGGGTTTTCACCGCATAACCGGAACGTCCTACGCGTAGTTGGGCCTAGCAGATACGAAAGATGATGCAAACTATCCCTAAAAGAGGCCTAAAAACCGACATTACGTCAATTCCCGGAACATCCCTTATAGGAACGGTAAACAGCACCTAGCGCACTACCGGATCCTCCAACCCCAGCATAAGGCCTAATCATGCAGATGTTAAACTAATCCTTGAAGAACAAGGAGCAACTATAACAGATCGGATCTACTAAGTAACGAACAAGCAAGATGCTGCCCTTACACCTAGATAGGCGTAAGGGCAGCTAGGTGTCGAGGGACGGCATTGCCAAGCAGATATGCATAAGAAAAGCATCAATGCAAGCCCCAAAACACCTAAGATAGGTAGTGCTACTCGCCATCAACAACGCTTCAGCACGAGTAACACAAGGTAGACGAATAAACGTGTACTGCCTAGATCGCGAGATGCGATCTAGGCAGCATGATGCTTACCCGGAAGGAAACCCTCGAAAGAAAGGGTGGCGATGCGCCTGGTTTGTGTTTGTTGTGAACGTGATTGTTGTTTATTTCATAAACCCTAGATACATATTTATAGTCCGGGGTACTTTCTAATTCAGGCGTGCACCTAACCGTGCACGGGCCAAACTCTAACTTTTAATCTAAGATGCGATCTACTATAATACAGATACACGGGCAATTTAGCCCAAACTCTTCATATAAGGCCGCTTCAAAGATGCTTCACGTGTAATCTTCTAAGCCCATCTCACTTACGGCCTATCTCCTGATTTGGCCAAAATCTGGTGATAACACATGCCCCCCTGGTTTTGGTAATGATAATTTCAAAACCACTCTGTTTTTCCTTCGAAGGGTCATGTCGTGGCAGAGCAGAACCGTCGCAGTATTCTTCATCATGATGACTTGCCTTCTCAACTTCTCTGCACGATTTGACAGTTTTGGCACCACATCCTCGAAAACTGCTCGAACATTAAATCTTCAATCTACATCCTTTTATTTAACCGCATCGAACAGTTCACCTCTTCATCCCCCTGCTCCCGACTAGCCGTCGGCCAAAAAACCCTCTCCTTCCATATCCATGTCGTCCTCTTCCTCCTCTTCCGTTTCTCTCCAATCCTCTTCCTCAAGCGAGTCGATCCCAGAGCACAACCAGATGGAAGCGTACAAAAGGCGCGCTCCCAAGCATTGGGATGAGCGGGAGTGGGACTTCGATTTCGTGCCAGAGGGCTTACCCGAGGACCTCGTCTGGTCAGACGGCGCCATGCCCCTGACTGACGGAGAGGATGACCTCCGGTTCCTGATTGACGGAGAACTGGAGGCGGAGAGTGACGACGACGACCCTCCGTTCCGGGGTAAATTCACCTCCATCACCAAAGAAGAAAAAGAGGATGACGAAGACGAGGACATCTCCTCCGACACGAAGAAGGAACAGGAGGACGACATCTCCTCCGACGAACCGCCGCCAAAGCGCATTGATGTCTACGTTCCCCCTCCTTTCCTGTAGACAGTGTTGGGCCTCCAAGAGTAGAGGTTTGTAGAATAGCAGCAAGTTTCCCTTAAGTGGATACCCAAGGTTTATCGAACTCAGGGAGGAAGAGGTCAAAGATATCCCTCTCATGCAACCCTGCAACCACAAAGCAAGAAGTCTCTTGTGTCCCCAACACACCTAATAGGTGCACTAGTTCGGCGAAGAGATAGTGAAATACGGGTGGTATGAATAAGTATGAGCAGTAGCAACGGTGCCGAGAAAAGTGCTTGGCGTGTAGTTGATGGTGGTGGTATTGCAGCAGTAGTAACGCAAAGTAGTCCCTCAGCAGTATTTAGGACCAAGGCCTAGGGAATAGACTTTCACTAGTGGACACTCTCAACATCGATCACATAACGGAACGAGATAAATGCATACTCTACACTTTTGTTGGATGATGAACATATTGCGTAGGATTACACGAACCCTCAATGCCGGAGTTAACAAGCTCCACAATAATGCTCATGTTTAAGTAACCTTTAGTGTAAGATAGATCAACAGACTAAACCAAGTACTAGCATAGCATGCACACTGTCACCTTCATGCATATGTAGGAGGAATAGATCACATCAATATTATCATAGCAATAGTTAACTCCATAATCTACAAGAGATCAGGATCATAGCATAAACCAAGTACTAACACGGTGCACGCACTGTCACCTTTACACACGTGCAGGAGGAATAAACTACTTTAATAACAAATCACTAGAGTAGCACATAGATAGTAGTGATACAAACATCAGATGAATCTCAATGAGATCATTGTATTGAAGTACATGGAAGAGAGATGAACCACATAGCTACCGGTACAGCCCCGAGCCTCGATGGAGAACTACTCCCTCCTCATGGGAGCAGCAGCGGTGATGAAGATGGCGGTGGAGATGGCAGCGGTGTTGATGGAGATGGCAGCGGTGTCGATGGAGAAGCCTTCCGGGGGCACTTCCCCGCTCCGGCAGGGTGCCGGAACAGAGTTCTGTCCCCGAATTGGAGTTTCACGATGGCGGCGGCGCCACGGTAACTTTTCCGGAGTTTCGTCAATTGGTGTCGAGGTTTTAGGTCACGACGACTTAAATAGGCGAAGAGTCGGAGTCGGAGGGGGCCCGGGCTGCCCAGACCATAGGGGGCGCGCCCCCCTGGGCCGCGCCGCCCACGGGTGTGGGGCCCCCCGGCACCCCTCCGACCTTTCTTCGGTGCTCCGGAAGCTTCGCGTATTTCTAAGACTTTCGGCGTTGATTTCGTCCGATTCCGAGAATATTTCGTTACTAGGATTTCTGAAACCAAAAACAGCGAGAAAACGAGAACCGGCACTTCGGCATCTTGTTAATAGGTTAGTTCCGGAAAATGCACGAATATGACATAAAGTGTGCATAAAACATGTAGATAACATCAATAATGTGGCATGGAACACAAGAAATTATCGATACGTTGGAGACGTATCAGCATCCCCAAGCTTAGTTCTGCTCGTCCCGAGCAGGTAAAACGATAACAAAGATAATTTACTGGAGTGACATGCCATCATAAACTTGATCATACTATTTGTACAGCATATGTAGAGAATGCAGCGATCAAAACAATGTGTATGACATGAGTAAACAAGTGAATCATAAAGCAAAGGCTTTTCATGAATAGCACTTCAAGACAAGCATCAATAAGTCTTGCATAAGAGTTAACTCATAAAGCAATAATTCAAAGTAAAGGTATTGAAGCAACACAAAAGAAGATTAAGTTTCAGCGGTTGCTTTCAACTTGTAAACTGTATATCTCATGGATAATTGTCAATGCAAAGCAATATAACAAATGCAATATGCAAATATGTAAGAATCAATGCACAGTTCACACAAGTGTTTGCTTCTTGAGATGGAGAGAAATAGGTGAACTGACTCAACATAAAAGTAAAAGAATGGTCCTTCAAAGAGGAAAGCATCGATTGCTATATTTGTGCTAGAGCTTTGATTTTGAAAACATATAGAGAGCATAAAAATAAAGTTTTTAGAGGTGTATGTTGTTGTCAACGAATGGTAGTGGGCACTCTAACCCCCTTGCCAGACAAACCTTCAAAGAGCGGCTCCCATTTTATTTTATTTTTGGATGGCACTCCTTCCAACCTTTCTTTCACAAACCATGGCTAACCGAATCCTCGGGTGCCTGCCAACAATCTCATACCATGAAGGAGTACCTTTTTATTTTAGTTTTATTATGATGACACTCCTCCCAACCTTTGCTTACACAAGCCATGGCTAACCGAATCCTTCGGGTGCCGTCCAACAATCACATACCATGGAGGAGTGTCTATTTTTAGTTTGTTAATTTGGGACTGGGAATCCCATTGCCAGCTCTTTTTGCAAAATTATTGGCTAAGCGGATGAAGCCACTAGTCCATTGGTGAAAGTTGCCCAACAAGATTGAAAGATAAACACCACATACTTCCTCATGAGCTATAAAACATTGACACAAATAAGAGGTAATAAATTTTGAATTGTTTAAAGGTAGCACTCAAGCAATTTACTTTGGAATGGCGGGAAATACCATGTAGTAGGTAGGTATGGTGGACACAAATGGCATAGTGTTGGCTCAAGTATTTGGATGCATGAGAAGTATTCCCTCTCGATACAAGGTTTAGGCTAGCAAGGTTGTTTGAGGCAAACACAAGGATGAACTAGTACAGCAAAACTCACATAAAAGACATATTACAAGTATTATAAGACTATACATCGTCTTCCTTATTGTTCAAACACCTTACTAGAAATTATCTAGACCTTAGAGAGACCAATTATGCAAACCAAATTTTAGCATGCTCTATGTATTTCTTCATTAATGGGTGCAAAGCATATGATGCAAGAGCTTAAACATGAGCACAACAATTGCCAAGTATCACATTACCCAAGACATTATAGCAATTACTACATGTATCATTTTCCAATTCCAACCATATAACAATTTAACGAAGAGGAAACTTCGCCATGAATATTATAAGCTAAGAACACATGTGTTCATATGAACCAGCGGAGCGTGTCTCTCTCCCACACAAGCATGATGTAATCCAATTTATTCAAACACAAACAAAAATAGAAACAAACAAACAGACGCTCCAAGAAAAAGCACATAAGATGTGATGGAATAAAAATATAGTTTCAGGGGAGGAACCTCATAATGTTGTCGATGAAGAAGGGGATGCCTTGGGCATCCCCAAGCTTAGACGCTTGAGTCTTCTTGATATATGCAGGGGTGAACCACCGGGTGCATCCCCAAGCTTAGAGCTTTCACTCTCCTTGATCATAGTATATCATCCTCCTCTCTTGACCCTTGAAAACTTCCTCCACACCAAACTCGAAACAACTCATTAGAGGGTTAGTGGACAATAAAAATTAACATGTTCAGAGGTGACACAATCATTCTTAACACTTCTGGACATTGCATAAAGCTACTGGACATTAATGGATCAAAGAAATTCATCCAACATAGCAAAAGAGGCAATGCGAAATAAAAGGCAGAATCTGTCAAAACAGAACAGTCCGTAAAGATGGATTTTATTAGGCCACCAGACTTGCTCAAATGAAAATGCTCAAATTGAATGAAAGTTGCGTACATATCTGTGGATCATGCACGTAAATTGGCATAATTTTCTGAGCTTCCTGCAGGGCAGTGGGCTCAGATTCGTGACAGCAAAGAAATCTGGAACTGCGCAGTAATCCAAATCTAGTACTTACTTTACTATCAAAGACTTTACTTGGCACAACAAAACACAAAACTAAGATAAGGAGAGGTTGCTACAGTAGTAAACAACTTCCAAGACACAAATATAAAACAAAGTACTGTAGAAAAATAACACATGGGTTATCTCCCAAGAAGTTCTTTCTTTTTAGCCATTAAGATGGGCTCAGCAGTTTTAATGATGCACTCGCAAAAGATAGTATGTGAAGCAAAAGAGAGCATCAAGAGGCAAATTCAAAACATATTTAAGTCTAACATGCTTCCTATGCAAAGGAATCTTGTAAATAAACAAGTTCATGAAGAGCAAAGTAACAAGCATAGGAAGATAAAACAAGTGTAGCATCAAAAATTTCAGCACATAGAGAGGTGTTTTAGTAACATGAAAATTTCTACAACCATATTTTCCTCTCTCATAATAACTTTCAGTAGCATCATGAGCAAACTCAACAATATAACTATCAAATGAAACATTCTTATCATGAGTCTCATGCATAAAATTATTACTACTCCCAACATAAGCATAATCAATTTTATTAGTTGTAGTGGGAGCAAATTCAACAAAGTAGCTATCATTATTATTCTCATCATCAAATATAGGAGGCATATTGTAATCATAATCAAATTCACTCTCCATAGTAGGCGGCACCAAAAGACCACTATCATTATAATCATCATAAATAGGAGGTAAAGAATCATCAAAGTAAATTTTCTCCTCAATGCTTGGGGGACTAAAAAGATCATGAAAACCAGCTTCCCCAAGCTTAGAACTTTCTATATTATTGTCAACAATGGTGTTCAAAGCGTTCATACTAATATTACTACCAGCATGCAAAGAAGATTTCATAGGTTTTTTAATTTTCGCATCAAACAATCCATGTTTTAAATCAGGAAATAGAATAAGAAGCTCACTCTTGTACATTATGCCAAACTAGTGTAAACAAGAAACAACAAGATGCAATTGCGGGATCTAAAGGAAATAGCTTCGAGCACACACACAACGGCGCCGAGAAAAATACTTTACCCGGGACCGGAGTATGAGAGCCTTTTACCTTTCCTCCCCGGCAACGGCGCCAGAAAAGTGCTTGATGTCTACGTTCCCCCTCCTTTCCATGTAGACAGTGTTGGGCCTCCAAGAGTAGAGGTTTGTAGAACAGCAGCAAGTTTCCCTTAAGTGGATACCCAAGGTTTATCGAACTCAGGGAGGAAGAGGTCAAAGATATCCCTCTCATGCAACCCTGCAACCACAAAGCAAGAAGTCTCTTGTGTCCCCAACACACCTAATAGGTGCACTAGTTCGGCGAAGAGATAGTGAAATACAGGTGGTATGAATAAGTATGAGCAGTAGCAACGGTGCCAGAAAAGTGCTTGGCGTGTAGTTGATGGTGGTGGTATTGCGGCAGTAGTAACTCAGTAGTATTTAGGAACAAGGCCTAGGGATTACACTTTCACTAGTGGACACTCTCAACATTGATCACATAACAGAATAGATAAATGCATACTCTACACTTTTGTTGGATGATGAACATATTGCGTAGGATTACACGAACCCTCAATGCCGGAGTTAACAAGCTCCACAATAATGCTCATGTTTAAGTAACCTTTAGTGTAAGATAGATCAACAGTACTAAACCAAGTACTAGCATAGCATGCACACTCGTCACCTTCATGCATATGTAGGAGGAATAGATCACATCAATATTATCATAGCAATAGTTAACTCCATAATCTACAAGAGATCATGATCATAGCATAAACCAAGTACTAACACGGTGCACGCACTCGTCACCTTTACACACGTGCGAGGAGGAATAAACTACTTTAATAACAAATCACTAGAGTAGCACATAGATAGTAGTGATACAAACATCAGATGAATCTCAATGAGATCATTGTATTGAAGTACATGGAAGAGAGATGAACCACATAGCTACCGGTACAGCCCCGAGCCTCGATGGAGAACTACTCCCTCCTCATGGGAGCAGCAGCGGTGATGAAGATGGCGGTGGAGATGGCAGCGGTGTTGATGGAGATGGCAGCGGTGTCGATGGAGAAGCCTTCCGGGGGCACTTCCCCGCTCCGGCGGGTGCCGGAACAGAGTTCTGTCCCCCGAATTGGAGTTTCACGATGGCGGCGGCGCCACAGTAACTTTTCTGGAGTTTCGTCAATTGGTGTCGAGGTTTTAGGTCACGACGACTTAAATAGGCGAAGAGTCGGAGTCGGAGGGGGCCTGGGCTGCCCAGACCATAGGGGGGCGCGCCCTTGGGCCGCGCCGCCCACGGGTGTGGGGCCCCCCGGCACCCCTCTCGACCTTTCTTCGGTGCTCTGGAAGCTTCGCGTATTTCTAAGACTTTCGGCGTTGATTTCGTCCGATTCCGAGAATATTTCGTTACTAGGATTTACTGAAACCAAAAACAGCAGAAAACGGAACCGGCACTTCGGCATCTTGTTAATAGGTTAGTTCCAGAAAATGCACGAATATGACATAAAGTGTGCATAAAACATGTAGATAACATCAATAATGTGGCATGGAACACAAGAAATTATCGATACGTTGGAGACGTATCACGCATCCGTGGCTGGGCTTGGTCAGATGAGGACGACGATGATGAAGAGGAAGAAGCCTCCGCTAAAGGTTACAGTAGCAGCGACGAGGAACTCGTCGACAGCAGCAATGACGGCAGCTACCCCAGCGACGGCGAAGACAGCAACAGCCCTTAGAGTAGGGACCTACTAGCATAAGATTAACAGGAGCAATCCGTTCCCTTTTTATTGAGCAATCGGCTTCTCTTTGTAAGAAATCTTATTATCAATGAAAAATTTCCTTTGATTTCGCCGATTTCCTTTATCTGTCTTTGTCGATTGTTAGCATGATCAATGCTCAATGAACCGATGGCAACGCATCGGTCTCTCACGATAATTTCCGACATAAACCAAATTAGTCACCTCCTCAAACGATAACTTGCGAACCTTGTTCCCATTTAGATCCCCAAATTTTCAATCGAACAGGTCCAAACCACAGTCACTAAGCGTAACGCTAAATTTAACGGCAAAACTCCTGAAATAATGCCTGATCTCATCCTTAACGTTAGGTTTCAGACATTTTTCTGCCGAACCCTTCTATTCCAAATCCTCTTTGCCTTCAGAAAAGTTCTAGGACAGTTTGCTGAATCAACTCGAATGTTGAAGCTGACACTTCTGCAGAACAGGCATCACTTGTCCACAAATTCCCTTGTGATAGTTTGCAGTGATGTTTATGATCCTGCTCTGTTTTCTTGCAGCAACCATCTCTCAAAAAAAAATTGATCTGCAGAGCCAGCCGATTTCAACAAAATCGGCTCCCTATAGCAAAGGATCCTTCAGGGCAAGCTGCCCCCCGAGCCTCAGTCAAGGCGAGAACAGCAGTGAGCCGACCAAATCGGTCATCCCTGGTTTCCAACTTGTAGTGCAGAGTCAGCCGATTCCAACAAAATCGGCTCCCCAGAGCCAAGAACCTTCAGGGTGAGCTGCCCCCCGAGCCTTTCCAGCTCAATCCTTGCGCCTTGCTGCTCAGATCAGTTCATCCTCTTTTTGCCGACTGATGCAACTTCCAATGGGAATGTTGACGAAGCCCTAATGCTCTCCACAACTCTGGACGTAACGACCTTTGACAGTAACATCGATCAAGTCGCCACTTTGCCATGCCCCAGGCAAGAACGCTACAGCCGATCGCCTCGTCATCGTCTGTCCTCATGGTCCTAGAAGAGATATGTTCTCTTCGTTGGGCTCACCCTTAACCTGCTCTGCATGTTTATGCTGCTCTTGTTGTTGGTCAGGATTATGATCCTCAAACTTGCAGACAAATATCAGCGGTTTTAATGAGACCAAGGCAGTTTTGGACGCCAAAACTGACGCTCCTGCTAGCACTGCTGAACCTGAAGACTTGCCAAATGGAGTTAGAGGTCCTTGAAGAGAGGATCTGAGTCACCAAACCATTCCATTGAGGAGTTCTTCTAGTGGAGCCTCTCCCTGTAACTCGATAACTGCTCCATGTACCTCTTGAGTCGATGGCCATGCATCGGCTTTTTATCCTTAAGTCGATGTCTGCGCATCGGCTGTGCTTAAAAAATTTGAATTTTTTACGGCCGATCTACTCATGTATCGGCCCCCATACTTCAATACCCATCATCATCGAAGAATATATCTTGAACTGCTGGGCATGGTGTCTTATCCGTCTAAGTGCCCCCCCCGAGCCGATTCTTTCAAGTAATTGAGGGTATCGGCTCTTCAGGCATCCTCTGTTGGATAAATGCTGAACGTATGTCAAGGATAATTTTAGCCGATTGCTAGAATCGGCCTCCCTTCTCATTGCAATGCTTGACGATGGTTTGCAATTTCCTGGATTTCCACTGTAGCTACGTGACATGCTTGAAATAAGATTTTCGCTTTCCATTTTTTGGGGCCAATTGCAAGGATCGGCCTCGCCACGTTCGTCCATTGTCTTGGACCTTGCTACTCCGTCAGGATCATGGATACCATGTTTGTATCAGCCGATGCCTCTGCATCGACTTTCGTCTGTTTAGGGCGCCACACTTTCTTCGGTGGGCGAGCCT
>NC_061513.1:281309180-281450225 GCF_022539505.1 Lolium rigidum
CAAGTTGATGTACGCGTTAAAGAACGCCCTTATACCAAAAGTGACAGCACCTTCCTAATAATCCTTTGCAGCAACATTTGGAGAATAGCGAGAGTGAAGTTTTTAGGAAAGAAAGAGATGAGCTTGAGGAGATTTTTCTTCGCCAACCTATTCTCAAGCATGATTTACCGGTGGAAGATTTGGGTACAACGCCGCCACCAAAGGAAGACCCTGTTTTTGATTTAAAGCCTTTGCCTGATAATCTTAAATATGCTCATATTGATGATAAGAAAATATATCCTGTTATTATTAGTTCTAAGCTTACAGAGTTTGAAGAAGAAAGGTTATTGCAAATATTGAAGAAACACCGAGGTGCTATTGGCTATACTCTTGATGACTTGAAGGGGATTTCTCCCTCTATTTGCCAACACGCCATTAATATGGAAGATGATGCGAAGCCTGTTGTTGAACCTCACCGTCGTCTAATTCCTAAGATGAAGGATGTGGTAAGAAATGAGGTATTACGACTTCTTGAAGCTGGTATTATATATCCTATTGCTGATAGTAGATGGGTTAGTCCTGTTCATTGTGTTCCTAAGAAAGGAGGAATGACTGTTGTTCCTAATGATAATGATGAGCTCATACCTCAAAGAGTAGTCGTAGGTTATAGAATGTGCATTGATTTTCGAAAAGTTAATAAGGTTACTAAGAAAGATCATTACCCTTTGCCTTTTATTGATCAAATGCTAGAAAGATTGTCTAAAAATACTCATTTTTGTTTTCTTGATGGT
The DNA here is from genome assembly GCF_022539505.1 of Lolium rigidum. Lineage (NCBI taxonomy): Eukaryota > Viridiplantae > Streptophyta > Magnoliopsida > Poales > Poaceae > Lolium > Lolium rigidum. Next base: position 281,309,951 of record NC_061513.1, read on the forward strand.
TATTCTGGGTTTTCACAAATTGCTGTTAAAACTAAAGATCAAGAGAAAACCACTTTCACTTGTCCCTATGGAACTTATGCTTATAGGCGTATGCCTTTTGGTTTATGTAATGCTCCTGCTACTTTTCAAAGATGCATGTCTGCTATTTTTCATGGCTTTTGTGAGAGTATTGTGGAGGTATTCATGGATGATTTTTCTGTCTATGGGAATTCTTTTGATAATTGCTTGCGAAACCTCGATAAAGTTTTGCAGAGATGTGAAGAAACTAACCTTGTTCTTAATTGGGAGAAATGTCACTTTATGGTTAATGAAGGAATTGTATTGGGACATAAAATTTCCGAGAGAGGTATTGAAGTTGATAGAGCTAAAGTTGAAGCCATTGAGAAGATGCCCTATCCGAGGGATGTTAAAGGTATTCGTAGTGTTCTTGGTCATGCTTGGGTTTTATAGGAGATTTATTAAAGATTTCTCCAAGATTTCAAAGCCTCTTACTAATCTTCTTCAAAAAGATGTACCTTTTGTTTTTGATGATGATTGTAAGGAAGCTTTTGAAACTCTAAAGAAAGCCTTAACAACTGCTCCTGTAGTTGAACCTCCTGATTGGAACTTACCGTTTGAAATTATGTGTGATGCTAGTGATTTTGCTGTAGGCGCTGTTCTTGGACAGCGAGTAGATAAAAAGTTAAATGTTATTCATTATGCTAGCAAGACTCTTGATGCTGCTCAAAGAAATTATGCTACAACTGAAAAAGAGTTATTAGCTGTAGTCTTTGCTTGTGACAAGTTTAGATCTTATATTGTTGATTCAAAAGTCACAATTCATACTGATCATGCTGCAATTAGATACCTTATGACAAAGAAAGATGCTAAGCCAAGGCTTATTAGATGGGTACTTCTTTTGCAAGAATTTGATTTACATATTGTAGATAGGAAAGGTGCTGATAATCCTGTTGCCGATAATTTGTCTAGATTGGAAAATATTGCTTATGATCCTGTTCCCGTTAATGATAGTTTTCCAAATGAACAATTGGCTGTAATAAAGGTGAGCTCGCGAGACAGTCCTTGGTATGCTGATTATGCTAACTTTATTGTTTCCAAGTACTTGCCTCCAACCTTTTCAGCTCAGCAAAGGAGGAAATTCTTTTATGACTTGAGGCATTATTTCTGGGATGACCCACACTTATATAAAGAAGGAGTGGATGGTATTCTGCGAAGGTGTGTTCCCGAATATGAACAACAAGAGATATTGAGTAAATGTCACGGTAGTGCTTATGGAGGACATCACGCCGGAGATAGAACCGCACAAAAGGTTCTACAATCAGGTTTTTATTGGCCAACTCTCTTCAAAGATGCAAGGAAGTTTATTTTATCTTGTGATGAATGTCAAAGGGTTGGTAATATCTCCAGACGTAATGAAATGCCTATGAATTATACTCTTGTTATTGAACCATTCGATTGTTGGGGATTTGACTTTATGGGACCTTTTCCCTCTTCAGAAGGTAACACTCATATACTTGTTGTTGTTGATTATGTTACTAAATGGGTAGAAGCTATACCCACAAAAAGTGCTGATGGTGAAACTTCTTTAAAAATGCTTTTAGATATTATTTTTCCTAGATTTGGAGTTCCTAGATATATTATGACTGATGGAGGTTCTCATTTTATTCATGGAGGTTTTAGAAAAACTCTTGCTAGGTATGGTATTAATCATAGAATTGCTTCCGCTTATCACCCTCAAACTAGTGGTCAAGTAGAATTATCAAATAGAGAAATTAAATCTATTTTGGGAAAGACCGTTAATAAATCTAGAAAGAATTGGGCTAGTAAATTGAAGGAAGCACTATGGGCTTATAGAACTGCTTATAAAAACCCCATGGGAATGTCACCTTATAAAATGGTTTACGGAAAGGCTTGTCATTTACCTTTAGAACTGGAGCACAAAGCTTATTGGGCTGTTAGAGAACTAAATAAAGATCCTAAACTAGCCGGTAATAAGAGGTTGCTGCAATTAAGTTCACTAGATGAATGGAGAAGTGAAGCTTATGAAAATGCTAAACTCTTTAAAGAGAAAGTTAAGAAATGGCATGATAGAAGGATCATCAAAAGAGAGTTTAATATTGGGGATAAAGTCCTATTGTATCGGTCTCGTCTCAGACTCTTTGCAGGGAAATTACTCTCGAAATGGGAAGGACCATATTTTGTTGAGGAGGTGTATCGTTCAGGAGCAATTAAAATTAGCTCTCTCCAAGGCAATGCTACGCAAGTGGTGAATGGGCAAAGACTCAAGCATTATATCTCGGGTGATTCTTATAATGTTGATGTTGATATTATTCAAGTGGAAACACCGGAGGCTTTCATCAAAGGACAAATTGACAGTCCGCCAGAACTCGACTTTGAATAGGTAACAGTACTGGTAATGAAAAGTTCGCAATTTACTTTCCGAACAATATTTTTGCTGTTTTTGGAAAATATGAAAAATTACGAGATCGAAACGGAGTGGAAAAGACGCACGAGGGCGTGCCACCACAGGCCGGCGCGGCCTGGCCTGGGCCCGCGCCGCCCTGTGGTCTGGCCGCCTCGTCGCCCCTCTCCGACTCTGGTTCGACCTGGTACTTTCCGTTTGTTCTGAAATTTTTTACTATATAATCCCCCGGACCCCTGGAGGTCCGTATATCGTTTTCTCGACGTGTTTTGTTTCGAGCTGTTTCTGCCAGGATTCGCTTCGGATCTAGAGGCGTCATGTCTTCGTCAAGAACTCCGAAGGACAGCCTCCGCAAGGACTTTGGCAACTTGTACATGGACGAGCTGAGGATGCATCCCAAGGAGTTGCCGCTCGTTGATGGGGAGCTGCAGATCAAAGATGTTCAGTGGTCCCAAAGGAGAAGGAAGCTTGGAAGACAGGATGGAGAAGCTAGAACAAGAGGTCTTCAACTACAAGAAGATGGCTGAGTGTGAGGTGGAAATCTTCCACAAGATGGTGTCTGAACTCATTGCTGAACACGAGAAGGAAACTGCGAAGCTATGGGGCGACATCCTCTCACTTCACGATACCACCAACAAACTTCAAGCTCAACTCTATGATGTTCAGAATCAGAATTGTGAGTATGAAAACAGGTTTAAACACATAAGTCATGCTGCTAGTTTCAGGATTCCCGAGACCAAGATGTCGTTTGTTGATGGAGAGCCTCTTCCTTGGAAGTCTGAAGACGGGAATTCATCACCACCATCGCCAAAGGAGTAATTCATCATCGGTATTGGCATCCCCTTGGTTTATTCCAAGCTTGGGGGAGTGCCGCGGTATCACATCATCACTACCTTTTACTTTTTACTATCAAGTAGTGTCATATCATGAGTAGGGAAGTTATCATATAAGATGGGTTGCAGTGTGGAAGTATCTCTCCTTTAGTTTGTCTATGTATCCCTTGGTGTGAGTTATCGTTATGGAATATTAATGAGAAGTCTTATCATTTACATATTGCACATCTTATTTTAGTTTGGAATGTCCACTATATGATTGATCTTGATTTTAGTATTGGTACCACTTTGGGAGCATTGAGTAAATCTATTTGGTTTTGGCAAACTTAGCAATGGTCAATAGCAACAACACATTGAATTTAAGAAGAGTAGAGGAAATACATGTAGAAGGTGTTATTATCTTTCTTATCAGTTCTTAGCTTAGTATTCTGAAGTTAAAACTGTTTGTGCTTACAAGTAAGATGCATGATTATTTCTATCACGTGTATATTTGTTTGTTTCCCTCAACTCTTATGCTTGCTATTTAAACCTTGCTAGCCAAAGACCTGTACTGAGAGGGAATACTTCTCGTGCATCCAAACCTGAACCCAAACCTATGCCATTTGTGTCCACCATATCTACCTACCGCATGGTATTTTCTGCCATTCCAAGTAAATACTTCATGTGCTACCTTTAAACAATTCAAAATTTATTACTTCTTATTTGTGTCAATGTTTTATAGCTCATGAGGAAGTATGTGGTGTTTTATCTTTCAGTCTTGTTAGGCAGCCTCCACTAATGGACTAGTGGCTTCATCCACTTATCCTATAATTTTGCAATAAGAGCTGGCAACGGGGTTCCCAGCCCCAATTAATCAACTTTCATTAATAATTCTCTTCACGTGTTTTGCTCTGATTCATCATTAAGCAACTTAATTTTGCAATAGACACTCCTCCATGGTATGAGATTGTTGGAAGGCACCCGAGGATTCGGTTAGCCATGGCTTGTGTAAGCAAAGGTTGGGGGGAGTGTCTGTCAACACCCGGATTTTTAAGTCCAGATGCCTATTATGCCATTCCTCGCAATCCCAGGAATATTGTTTTTGCGAGACATAATAGATTGATATCACAACACATCATTCATTACAACACATAATCGTCTTACAACAAAGGATCACATGATCCAGTCTTAATACATAGTGGATCTAGAGATCCAAATACAAAACACATATAGCGGAAGCGAAGTAGCGGTCTTGGTCCATCTGTTCCACAGGCAACTGTTGACGTCAGGAGTAGTCCTAGTTGTCGTAGGCGTCCTGCTGTCCATCTTCCTCGTACTGCTGTTCCTCTACATAGTCTGGCCATTTGAATAGCCAGGGACAAAGCCGTGAGTACTTTAAAGTACTCGCAAACTAATACTAATGTAAGTACTAACAATTCTGCTAAGGGGGTGCTAAGCTCTAAGTTTATTTGCATAAAGCCAATTTTATTTCACAAACATTTAGTAAAAGCCTCTTCATTTGCTAACTAACTGAAGTGGGAACATTAGTGTCATTCCCACAACTCGGTTGTGATTCAATTCAAATTCACCATTCACATTTCAAGTTCAAGTCACAAGTCATATGTCACATTTTTGAAAATGGTCTGATGACGGAACAGTATGGCCTTTCCAACCGTCCATAACCGTGGACGCGGCTATTCGAATAGTTCTACACTCTGCAGAGGTCGTACACTTGTGCCACAACATTTGCAATAATCCGTCAGGGTTAACTGGCCCTGATTTATCACACTCCGTGTGCGGACTACCAACCATAACCTTTCACTTACATACCCTAGTATAGGCACCTCTCCCCATGAGCTTGGCCTCCCAGTGAAGACAAACTGTCAGCCTGGGAACTGCACAGGGCTTGGGCCGGACATTCACCTCATTTCACGTCATTTCTCATCATTTCTTTTGTTGTAGAGGCAGCTTTCGGCATAACCCCGATGACGCTTGTTTAGAGGGAACCCATACTAAGATACATAAACTTCTAGTTAAGCCCTACCCATAATCGGGTATTGTGGGGGTACTTGTAAATTGGAATGGTATCGCATCCGAACCCAACCATCAGTTTTTGTAAAGTTCACCATGTCATTCACCAGTCATATTCACCTTTAAAATCTTTCAATAGAATGAATCATCATTCCAAGGTTTTCAAAGTCATTTTATTTCACCTGTTCCCATCTAGAGTAGTCAATTTTAATTTAGCACTAGCATCTAAGTATGAGGGGTGCTAAGTAATTTGCTCTGCTTCTAGGCTAACATTGATACTCTTGTACTAATCCAATACTAACCAAGTGAATCATGAATCAAAAAGTACTTTGATAAAACAAAAGTAAGTAAAGCTGGTAAAGTAAAACTGGGCAATAGGATCATGAACATAAAGTAAATGGGTAATGCCTTGCTCATGGTGAGCTTTGCACTTTGCAAGAGTATTATCTTGCTTTGCTTGAGGGAGACTAACTTTACTACTCTAGTAAATTTATCTACTTTGACCCAAGTTAACTATAAAAGTAACTTCTTGAGAAAACAAGTAAAAACTTGTAAGATATAAACTTGGGATAGGCTTATGTAAGAAAAGATAAGATTCATGGTGCCTTGCCCCAAGGGGCTTTGCACTTTGCAAGAATATTAGCTTGCATAGGTGTTAGCTTGCATAGGTGTTAGCTTGCCTTGATTGGTTGAGGTGATCAAAGTGGTCTTCTTCTTCTGGTTAGAATCCTTCCTCTTCCTGGTATTCTCCGGTACTAGCGTCTATACACGAATACGAGGATACAATCACCAAACAATTCATTGGCTATTCCAAACATCACATATATTCACACAACTATTCTATTCACACAATTAATACAATTTGGTGCGTTGGTGGTCTTGCTTTGAGGAAAAATAATTTCCTCTCATTTTATATGTAAATGATAGTTTCCATATAGTTCTTGAGGAATAATTTCCTCTCATTGAATCTTCTTTAAGATTTAATTTCTGAAACCATCACACATGAATTTATGTTGACCTAAGTCAACCATTCATCATCATCATTTGAGAAAATGATTTAAATGAGGTAGAGATACCTCATACTATTTAACACTTCTACAAATGATTTAAAAATCTCCAAGTATTTCATATGAGAGCATTTGACCAGGGGTCCAAACTTCATATGAAAGTACTTGGGACAAGATTTAAATGAAGTGAAACACTTCATACAATTTACACAACTTAAACTAGCATCACACATTACTATGGAGTGGGTAGATGTGTTTTTATTATTCAAGAAAAATAATTTCCTCTCATGCTAACTTAGGTGTTACTTTTAATTATTTAGAGAAATAATTTCCTCTCATTATCTTATTAAGATTTAATTTCTCTTATGAATAATATATGACCTAGATTGACCAAAGTCAACCTCTTCATACTTATCATCTGAGAAAATGATTTAAATGAGGTTCTATACCTCATGCAATTTAATACTAACCTGGTAGTGATTTAATTTCACCAAATAACTCAATATGAGATTATATAGACCATGGTCACTACCTCATGTTGAATTACTTGAGAACAAGATTTAAATGAGAGGAAAACCCCTCATATGATTTAACACATAGTTGTAAATAAGTGAACAACTACCATTGAGGTGATTTAACATCATCACAATTCATATGAGACATATATGACCATAGTCTCTACCTCATTTTGAATTGTTCATGACAAGATTTAAGTGAGAGAACAAACTCCCCTATGATTTATTAATAGTTTTGGACAATATCAACTAACTAAAATAGCCATATAGTCCTTTAATTAATCTAGGCCATGATCATTCAAAGTAAGCATTGTATATTTTTGCATAAACAATTAGTACAAGTGTAATGTGATTTATAGGAGTTGGAATTAACTTAAAATCATCTGTGGTTGATTTTTAATAATTATTCTAAGGCAGAAAAGTTCCTGTTTTGTTTATTTTTCTACTTTAGTTCTACAACTGATATGGGTTTGAATCCAATGGCATTGTGTAGAGAAAACTCTAAGCTTTCCAAATATATAAAATTTGTAGAATTTGGCCAAGTAGATTTGGAGTTATTCAATTTCTAACACAGCATCAGTTTGCAATTTATCTAAAAAGAATTAAACGAATTTGAATTTAAACAGGCCGGCGGGAAACTAGGTGGGCTGCACAGCGAAAGAGAGAGTGGGCCGGCCCAGCAGTGCGTCCAGCGCAGCGGGCCGCCGGACTGGTGGGGTCTACGCGTCAGTGACGGTGGCTTACCGAATCGGTACGGGGCGCTGAGGAGCGTTGGATCGAAGAAGATCGTGCGGCTGGGCGTCGTCGTCGTCGTCGACGAGAGGGGAGGTGCTGGCGGCTACGGCAGGGGGTCGGCGGCGAGCTGGAGCTCCGACGAGGATCAGCGACGGTGCCGGACGACGTTGTCGAGGACGAGGAAGCAGATGGCGCAGATGACGGCTCGAATGGTGGCCTAAATCGACGGCGGCGATCTCAGGTCCGCCGCGGGCTCCGGCGTTCGATTGGGCGGCTCCGGTGAGCAATTGAGGGAGAGAGATGGTCGAGGAGATCGAGGAGAGGGAGGCGAGCAGGTTTGGTGTGGAGGTGAAGGCTCGGGGATGGCTCTATTTATACTGGCGAGATGGCCGGATGGTGTGCGGCGAGGGCGACAGCAGGGCGGCGTCTCCGGCGAGGGAAGGGGGTCGGCGACATTAGCGCTAGCTAGGCGGCGTCCAGGCGGTGCTAGGGAGCTAGAGAATGAGGTGGGGGACAGGCTGTGGAGCGAGCGCGATGGCGAGTACTGGCGGCACGAGAGCACGGGAGCGTGTCTGGCGGCTTTGTGGTCGCCAGGCGGTGCTCAACGAGGTGCTGGAGGGGCCAGGGCGAGCGTGAGGTGGCCAGGCGAGAGGTGGCCAGGGGGTGCCCATGGCGTGCGCGCTGCGACGCGAGCGGCATCCCTGGAAGAATTGGGCGCGCGAATCCCGGTGATTGTCGAGCTCCTCCTCGACCATGGCTTGCTTAGGCTGGTGTAGGGAGGCGAGGTGGAGCCAGTAGACATGGGGGGCCGAGCTGGGGATGAAGGAGAAGAGGGGGAGAGGAACATGGCCGGCATGGCCATGCCATGCTAGCTTGGCTAGCCCTCCTAGGGTTTCTGGGGGTGGTGTAGGGTGAGAGGGGACAAGGGGACAGAATGGTGTAGGTTGGGGTAGATTAGGGGTAGTAGAATCACTATAGCAAATAGTGGGTAATAGTGTCATATTTGAATTTTGGAAAAAAATGTCCAAATTTGATTTAATTCAAATGGTGAATCTTTTTGAAATGTGAGTGTTGATATAAGTTGTATTTGACCAGAGGTGATTTGAGGTGGTGGTAGAATTTCCAAATTCAAAGAAATGCAAATTGGCTAAGGGTGAGATTGTTCCACTTATCAAAAAGTGCCAACTTTGGAGGAGCATAGTTTTTGATCCAAGATGAATTTGGCATGATGGTATTTACCAAAGTTGTTCACCTTGATGTGCTCTTGGATGACATGCAAAGAATTGGGAAAGTTTAGTTTGAAAATATTGAATTGCAAGGGCTCAAAGTAGTGATCAGACTATAATTGGCAGATTTGACCAATATCATATGTGAGCCAAATTTGAATTTGAAATTCATTTGAATTGTGTTTCTTTGATTCCAAAAGTTGTAATAAGTGTTTAGTAACATTATTCCACTAATGGTGAAGATCAAAATGGTCTAGGGTCAAATTTTTTAAATATGGCATAAGCCATATGTGAGGGTTTTTGTGAATTTCTATCTTTTATTCTTTTATTTTTCTTTGCTTCATTTTGACAAGAGTGAGGTTTATTTGATGTTAGATTGTGTGGGGACAAAGGTTCAAACCATTTTGAGGCAATGGAGGTGACTAGGTCAAGATTTGATAAATTGGCCCTATGTGTATGTGAGTGAAAATGGAATTATCTCACTATTTGATTTCTCTCCATTTCATTTGACTTTTCTTGACTCTAATGTGATTCTTATTAGTTTAGAAACATTTTTAAACCATTGAAACTATTTCAAATGGTCTTGTTCAAAGATTTGCAAAAATGGCCATAACACATAAGAGGTGATGTGTCAAATTTCATTAAACTTGTAAATTGTTCCCATTGCTTTACTTGGGCATGGGTTAGGGTCAATTTAGTGTTATATTAGGTTGAGAGATGGTTTCACATCATTTGTGTTAGGTTTAAAGTCATAGGGCAAGAATTGAGTATTATGGCTATGTGCCACATATGCCTCTATGCATATGTTGCATTTGATTTTTAGTTTGACTAGGCTTGACCCAATTGATGTTGTTGAGTGTTGAAATGGTATATAGGAGTGATCCAACCATTCACTACAAGTCTTAGGGTCAAGATCCTCAATTTCACAAATTTGATATTTTGCTCTCATATGCCTCTATGGCATTATTACTTTCTTTTCAAAATCTTTTGTTTCACTTTGGATTGTGTTTGAGAAGTACTAGATAAGGTTTGTGAAGGTTTTCCAATCCTCTAAATAAAGTAGAAAGGCCTAGGGTAAAGTTTTACAAAAATATCCATAGGCTTGCATATGCCTCTTTTTCTTAAATAAGATCTTTCCCTTTTTATTTTATTTCTCAACGATTGATGACAAGATGGATGAGGTTTAGGGTTTAATAAGTTTTGCAGTGGTTCACCATTATTTATCAAAAGAATAAAGGTAGGGTTCAATATTTACCTATTAAGGCTATAGGCCCACATATGGCTTTTTCTTTAGTTTAGGTTTCTCAAAATAGATCCAAATGATGTTTTGAGAAGGTTAGGGTTTAGGTTTTTTTCTTATTTGATTTCTTTCTCTTTTAATTTCATTTGGTTTGTGATCTTCACTTGATCCCTTTAGAGTTTTAGGGTTTATCACATAAGCATAATAACACTCATCATGGCAAAAACACAAGTAATAGGTAGGAGCACTAAGCATAGCACCCTATATAAGAAAAGTTTTTGTTGGTTCTCATTTTTGGAAAAAGGAAATTTATTTTCTCTTTGTTTTGAAATTTGGGGTGTTACAAACCCTTCCCCCTTAAACAAATCTCGTCCCGAGATTTTAAGAAAAGTTAGGTTCCTAAGAGAGATTGGATGATATGATTTAACAGGAAGACATACTTGGCATGGCCTGAGGTGCTTCTTGTGCTTCGGTGGCCTTCATGCGGTAGTAACGGCCGTTGTTGTTCGGGTTCTTTCTTGCGGCAAAGCGGCGTTGGTTCTGAGCAGGTGCAGCGGTGTTGCCGGCGAGCTTGGCGAGTCTCTTGGGGCACTCATTGGAGTAGATGATAAGATAAGAGGGAAATTTCTATGGTTTGTTTGAGTTAAAGTTCAAAAAGTTTCAAAAGTTCAAAACTTGAAAATTTGAGTAGTGTTGAAGGGGTAAAACCAACAACACTTTTTCATTCATACCAAACATCACACATTACAAAGCAAACACACCGTTGGTTTGAAGAACCATTCATTCGCTCTACGATACAAGGGGATCCTGATACAACTCACACCTACTTAAGTGCTGGGGTGATACTACTCTTCAGGGTGGAATTCTTCGTGTTCACGGGTGATGTGCTTGGCGAGAGGCGAGGGTGTTGTCCAAATCCCTGCGAGTTTTGTACAGCCTGAAGTCCTGGTGTGCTACATAGGGGTTCATCTCCGTGTGTGGGGGCATGGTCATCGGTCGTCCCATGGAGTCATGTCTTGGGTAGTAGATGAAGCGAGTGTTCTTAATCTTGTTCTCATTTTGTCCACACAGACGAGAAATTGCTTCTTGCATAGCTCTGACTAGTCCTTCCTTCCAAGTGTTTCCCGTTACAGAAATCCAGATGGTTTCCCATACCGGGGCTCCAAGCTTCCTTCGTAGATCAGTAGAAACTTCCCACCGAGGTGTTTCTCCGGAGGGGTTGTTGAGGGGTATTCCGAAGAACTCGGGATACAGGTGTCCTAGATATTCCACTAGTTGCTTCAAGTCTTTCTCGAACATCAGGTTTCCTCCGTGACCAAGCTGATAAAACTCCCATTTGTACTCCATCTATGAACAATGAGGAGGAGTTAGTTTGAGAAGTGCCCAAGTGTGCCAAGTTTTTATGTAGTAAGAAAGGTAGAGTATGAATGTTGTTTTTGAAAAGATCTCAAGGATAAGGGTGAGAATAAGTTTTTCATAAATATTCACTTCATTTATTTTGAAACTAAGTTTTTCAGACGTCCATTCTAACTAGGGTCTCCTAAGGTCAAACAATGGCTCTGATACCAACTTGTCAACACCCGGATTTTTAAGTCCAGATGCCTATTATGCCATTCCTCGCAATCTCAGGAATATTGTTTTTGCGAGACATAATAGATTGATATCACAACACATCATTCATTACAACACATAATCGTCTTACAACAAAGGATCACATGATCCAGTCTTAATACATAGTGGATCTAGAGATCCAAATACAAAACACATATAGCGGAAGCGAAGTAGCAGTCTTGGTCCATCTGTTCCACAGGCAACTGTTGACGTCAGGAGTAGTCCTAGTTGTCGTAGACGTCCTGCTGTCCATCTTCCTCGTACTGCTGTTCCTCTACATAGTCTGGCCATTTGAATAGCCAGGGACAAAGCCGTGAGTACTTTAAAGTACTCGCAAACTAATACTAATGTAAGTACTAACAATTCTGGTAAGGGGGTGCTAAGCTCTAAGTTTATTTGCATAAAGCCAATTTTATTTCACAAACATTTAGTAAAAGCCTCTTCATTTGCTAACTAACTGAAGTGGGAACATTAGTGTCATTCCCACAACTCGGTTGTGATTCAATTCAAATTCACCATTCACCTTTCAAGTTCAAGTCACAAGTCATATGTCACATTTTTGAAAATGGTCTGATGACGGAACAGTATGGCCTTTCCAACCGTCCATAACCGTGGACGCGGCTATTCGAATAGTTATACACTCTGCAGAGGTCGTACACTTGTGCCACAACATTTGCAATAATCCGTCAGGTTAATCGGCCCTGATTTATCACACTCCGTGTGCGGACTACCAACCATAACCTTTCACTTACATACCCTAGTATAGGCACCTCTCCCCATGAGCTTGGCCTCCCAGTGAAGACAAACCGTCGACTGGGAACCGCACGAGGCTTGGGCCGGACATTCACCTCATTTCACGTCATTTCTCATCATTTCTTTTGTTGTAGAGGCAGCTTTCGGCATAACCCCGATGACGCTTGTTTAGAGGGAACCCATACTAAGATACATAAACTTCTAGTTAAGCCCTACCCATAATCAGGTATTGTGGGGGTACTTGTAAATTGGAATGGTATCGCATCCGAACCCAACCATCAGCTTTTTGTAAAGTTCACCATGTCATTCACCAGTCATATTCACCTTTAAAATCTTTCAATAGAATGAATCATCATTCCAAGGTTTTCAAAGTCATTTTATTTCACCTGTTCCCATCTAGAGTAGTCAATTTTAATTTAGCACTAGCATCTAAGTATGAGGGGTGCTAAGTAATTTGCTCTGCTTCTAGGCTAACATTGATACTCTTGTACTAATCCAATACTAACCAAGTGAATCATGAATCAAAAAGTACTTTGATAAAACAAAAGTAAGTAAAGCTGGTAAAGTAAAACTCGGGCAATAGGATCATGAACATAAAGTAAATGGGTAATGCCTTGCTCATGGTGAGCTTTGCACTTTGCAAGAGTATTATCTTGCTTTGCTTGAGGGAGACTAACTTTACTACTCTAGTAAATTTATCTACTTTGACCCAAGTTAACTATAAAAGTAACTTCTTGAGAAAACAAGTAAAAACTTGTAAGATACAAACTTGGGATAGGCTTATGTAAGAAAAGATAAGATTCATGGTGCCTTTCCCCAAAGGGCTTTGCACTTTGCAAGAATATTAGCTTGCATAGGTGTTAGCTTGCATATGTGTTAGCTTGCCTTGATTGGTTGAGGTGATCAAAGTGGTCTTCTTCTTCTGGTTAGAATCCTTCCTCTTCCTGGTATTCTCCGGTACTAGCGTCTATACACGAATACGAGGATACAATCACCAAACAATTCATTGGCTATTCCAAACATCACATATATTCACACAACTATTCTATTCACACAATTAATACAATTTGGTGCGTTGGTGGTCTTGCTTTGAGGAAAAATAATTTCCTCTCATTTTATATGTAAATGATAGTTTCCATATAGTTCTTGAGGAATAATTTCCTCTCATTGAATCTTCTTTAAGATTTAATTTCTCAAACCATCACACATGAATTTATGTTGACCTAAGTCAACCATTCATCATCATCATTTGAGAAAATGATTTAAATGAGGTAGAGATACCTCATACTATTTAACACTTCTACAAATGATTTAAAAATCTCCAAGTATTTCATATGAGAGCATTTGACCAGGGGTCCAAACTTCATATGAAAGTACTTGGGACAAGATTTAAATGAAGTGAAACACTTCATACAATTTACACAACTTAAACTAGCATCACACATTACTATGGAGTGGGTAGATGTGTTTTTCTTATTCAAGAAAAATAATTTCCTCTCATGCTAACTTAGGTGTTACTTTTAATTATTTAGAGAAATAATTTCCTCTCATTATCTTATTAAGATTTAATTTCTCTTATGAATAATATATGACCTAGATTGACCAGAGTCAACCTCTTCATACTTATCATCTGAGAAAATGATTTAAATGAGGTTCTATACCTCATGCAATTTAATACTAACCTGGTAGTGATTTAATTTCACGAAATAACTCAATATGAGATTATATAGACCATGGTCACTACCTCATGTTGAACTACTTGAGAACAAGATTTAAATGAGAGGAAAACCCCTCATATGATTTAACACATAGTTGTAAATAAGTGAACAACTACCGTTGAGGTGATTTAACATCATCACAATTCATATGAGACATATATGACCATAGTCTCTACCTCATTTTGAATTTTTCATGACAAGATTTAAGTAAGAGAAAAAATTCCCCTATGATTTATTAATAGTTTTGGACAATATCAACTAACTAAAATAGCCATATAGTCCTTTAATTAATCTAGGCAATGATCATTCAAAGTAAGCATGGTATATTTTTGCATAAACAATTATTACAAGTGTAATGTGATTTATAGGAGTTGGAATTAACTTAAAATCATTTGTGGTTGATTTTTAATAATTATTCTAAGGCAGAAAAGTTCCTGTCTTGTTTATTTTTCTACTTTAATTATACAACAGATATGGGTTTGAATCCAATGGCATTGTGTATAGAAAACTCTAAGCTTTCCAAATATATAAAATTTGTAGAATTTGGCCAAGTAGATTTGGAGTTATTCAATTTCTAACACAGCATCTTGCAATTTATCTAAAAAGAATTAAACGAATTTGAATTCAAACAGGGGGCGGGAAACTAGGTGGGCTGCACAGCGAAAGAGAGAGTGGGCTGGCCCAGCAGTGCGTCCAGCGCAGCGGGCCGCCGGACTGGTGGGGTCTACGCGTCAGTGACGGTGGCTTACCGAATCGGTACGGGGCGCTGAGGATCGTTGGATCAGAAGAAGATCGTGCGGCTGGGCGTCGTCGTCGTCGTCGACCAGAGGGGAGGTGCTGGCGGCTACGGCAGGGGGTCGGCGGCGAGCTGGAGCTCCGACGAGGATCAGCGACGGTGCCGGACGACGTTGTCGAGGACGAGGAAGCAGATGGCGCAGATGACGGCTCGAATGGTGGCCTAAATCGACGGCGGCGATCTCAGGTCCGCCGCGGGCTCCGGTGTTCGATTGGGCGGCTCCGGTGAGCAATTGAGGGAGAGAGATGGTCGAGGAGATCGAGAAGAAGGAGGCGAGCAGGTTTGGTGTGGAGGTGAAGGCTCGGGGATGGCTCTATTTATACTGGCGAGATGGCCGGGAGGTGTGTGGCGAGGGTGACAGCAGGGCGGCGTCTCCGGCGAGGGAAGGGGGTCGGCGACATTAGCGCTAGCTAGGCGGCGTCCAGGCGGTGCTAGGGAGCTAGAGAATGAGGTGGGGGACTGTTGACTGCCAAAACCCACCGGCGGGCAGCGGCCTTGTCAACACCGTAGAGCCGGGAAGAGCCTAGAGCTGCGGCTGGCTGAGACCCCTCCGAGCGACGGCCCGCAATGCTCTTCTGGTCACACGCGGCGATGCGAAGTGCAAGGGCGTGCCCCCTGACCTATACCTGGTCAGGAAGGTGATGGAGATGCCTCGCTTAGTTTCCTGCAGGGCATACATGTAAACATTAAATACGAGCCTCGATCGGCTCTCAGGTTATCCTGTGAATCGGCTCAAAGAGCCGATCCACCCATGATTCGTACGGGGTGCACGAATACTTGGTGGTCCCGCTTGATCAAGATACAGCTAATGAGATCTACGACGATTTAGGGTTTTCACCGCATAATCGGATCATCCTACTCCGGAGTTGGGCCTCGCGGCCACGCACGGTGCTCGTAAGCCGATCCTAAACAAGGCCTAAAAACCAACATGAAGTTGATCCTCGGAACATCCTGTTTAGGACTTGCGAACGCCACCCTACGTGCCACTGGATCCTCCCCCTTTGTAAGGCCTAACTATTGCGGATATTAAACTAATCCTTGTAGAACAAGGAGCAACCGTAACGGATCAGATCTACTAAATAATGATCAAGCGGGTGCCGCCCCCACACCTGAGATAGGTGTGAGGGCGGCTAGATATGCAAGGGTTGCACTACGTAAGCATGCTTAAACGAAGAACAATGCTAACCCTAAAACATCTATGATAACTACGTTGCTCGCCATCAAAAGCGCTTCAGTACGAGCAACGCATGAACAACGTGGGGCTTGTGCTGCCTAGATCGCAAGATGCGATCTAGGCAGCATGTCGCTTACCTGATAGAAACCCTCGAGACGAAGGAGTTGGCGATGCGCCGAGATTGGTTTGTTTTGGGTTGAACGTGAGTTGTTGTTTATTCCATAAACCCTAGATACATATTTATAGTCCAGGGGACTTTCTAACGTGGGAATATCCCCACCGTACACGAGACAAACTCTAACTTTTAATCCATGACGCAATCTACTATAAAAAAATACACGGGTAAACTAGCCCAAATTCTCCATATAAGGCCGCTTCAGAAATCTTCCATGTGTAATCTTCCAAGCCCATCTCTCTCGCGGCCCACCTCCTGATTTGACCAAAATCTGGTGATAACACATGCCCCCCTGGTTTTGGCAATGATAATTCCAAAACCACTCCGTTTTTCCTTCGAAGGGTCATGTCATGGCAGAAGCAGAGCCGTTATAGCATCCGTCATCATTATGCCTCGTCTTCTCAGCTTCTCTACAAATTCTGACAGCTTTGGCGTCGATTCCTTGGAAGCTGTAATGGCATTAAACCTTCACCAGATTTCTCATTATTTAACCGTGCCGACTGGTTAGCTCTCTTTATCCTCTATTCCATCCCAGCCATCGGCACCAAAAAACCCTCTCCTCCTGTAGCAATGTCTTCCTCTTCCTCTTCCTTCTCAAACCTCTTCCCCCAATCTTCGCCGAAGAAGAAGAACGAGGACAGCCTTCACCCCGCAGTGAACCCCTTCTCCTCCGACAAGGAGGAGAAAGAAGGAGAAGCAGCGAAGGCCAAGGCCTCCCCTCCGCCAAGCTCCCGCCGAAGAAGCGCTCCCGCATGTGGGCGGACAGCGAGGACGAAGATGATGACGAAGAGGAAGAGGAGGAGGATGACTCCTCCTCCTCCATCGGGTATCCGCCGACCAAGCGCTTCCGCTCCTGGGCGGACAGCGAGGATGATGATGATGACGAGGAGGAAGAGGCTCCGGCGAAGGGCTGGGGCAGCAGCGACGAGGAGCTCCCTGGGAGTAGTGCCGACGACGTCGACGGTGGCGATGACGAGGACAGCGACGACTAGTAGTATAGGACTAGTAGTAGCAGTGCACTAGGCACCAGATCCCTCTTTTGAGAGCCATCGGCTCTTTCTTGTAAAGCCGCTCCTTGGAATTAATGAAATTGTTCTTTCCATTCATCCTTTAATTACTCCAATTTCATTCCTTCCGCCTGTCATGCTAAGACCGATAGCAACGCGTCGGACTTCCTTCCTTTCGGACGCCGATGAAACCGGATTCTAATTAGCTCGTAGGCTAAGAACTTCTCAATTTTTAGACTGCGATTGGATATCTGACCAAAATTCTTCGCAATCCCTTAGCCGACAACAACTCATCGGCTATTTTGAGAATCCAGTCCCTTTCCTTTTCTTGCAGCACCAGCACAGTCCAAGCCCTGTACTAGACGACGGCTTTTCCTTCCCAGTTCCTCCCTGAGACGATCATGATGCAGCCGCAGCCGAGGTGACTCTAATCGGCTCTTAAAAAACAGGTCTGTTGCCCCCCGAGTCTCAGCCAAGGCACGACAGAGACGAGGATACGCAAATTAGCTGTATGGACCTGGGCTTGATCATATCTGAGGGAGCTTCTTATGCAGAGCCAGCCGATCTGAACATAAATCGGCTTCCCAAAGCAGAGAGCCTTCAAGGTGAGCTGCCCCCCGAGCTTCTTCAATGCTCCTTTCCTTTGATGAATCTGATACAATTCATCCTTGACCTGATCTGCACGTTCAGGCTGCTCTTGGCCTCGTGTTCCATTGACCCTCTGATCGTAACAGTTATTCCTCTTGAGTTGATGGCCATGCATCATCGGCTGTTCCAAAAATGTTTTTTTTTATTTGGCCGATTTTTCTTAATCGGCCCCCAATGTTTCATTGCACGTATGTTCTCACATGTTTATCTGCACATGTTCATCTGATTATATGCCCCCCGAGCCGATACCTGCTAGATGACTGCAGATATCGGCTTGTATGGTTAGCCAGGGCACTGCACTTGCACGTCGGCTTCGCAAAAATCCATGCTGACTCTCGTCTGCCGACGTGGCCACTGCTCAGTAGATCGGTGCTGAACGCAAGCAGAACATGTGATGAAGGTAATTTTGGCCGATTGCTGGAATCGGCCTCCATATCCATTGGAGAGCTGACTGAAGGTCCTGTAATGTCCCTTCATAAACTTTTTGGGGCCGATCACAAGGATCAGCCTCGCCTGGTTTGCTCATTGGTTTAATCTTGTTACTTGGTCAGGCTGGATAAAACCAACCCAACCTCTGACTTGATGCGCTTGCTGTCGTCCACCTTGAGTGCACCGTAGAGTCGTGGAGCACTAAGCTCTGTCGGCAAGACGAGTACCATGTTTGTGCCAGCCGATGTCTCATCATCGGCTTTCCTCTGTTTGGGGCGCCACTCCATTTTTCGTGGACGACCCTCTTCATCCAGGGTTCGCTGAACCTTTGCAGCCAGATCAGGTCGTGCCTTCCTTAGCGTATGCAGGTATAACCTTTCGGCTTCCTCCAGGCCGCGCAATCGCCGAACCCTGCGCTTCTGGGAACGGCTGAGTCCGTCAGGGCACCACCTTGGCCGGTGGTACCTGTCTTCTTCTACTTCTCCCTCGTCTTCTGAATCCTCAAGATCTGCCCAACGAGGTGACTCAGCGCGTTTGCTTTGTGGCGGGAGAGGCCCTAGGCGCTCGAACACAGACACGTTGGCTGCCTCCTTCTTCTTCTTGTTGCATTCCGGGCAATTGCCGATTGTGGGCAATCGGCTCATTCCCGAATCCCAGCAGTGTCCGAAGAAGGGGCAGTCCCGATGTCCTGGCGTTGTCATCTTGCTCCCTTGATGTTTCCGTGGCACAACGCTCGTGCTCCTCCTCATCGCGATCCCGCCGACGATGTCTTCGGCTTCTCTAGCCGGACGATCTCCTCTATCATCATAATTGGACCGTCGGCGTTGGTCATACCGACTCACATATTTGTTGAGGAGGTGATCGGAGAGAGGCCGTTGATATCTTATGTTCTTCACCTCTCCCTCCGTGACGTAGCGCTTGCCATCATGACGGAGCCGATCGCGTGGAGCGGCCTCCTCTGTATCCTTGCTATGAGAGCAGCTGCCCTCATCTCCATCTTTGCCAGAGTGGTTCCCGGGTCCTACCATGTTGATGCTGAACGAGGGACCTGGCTGGCAACCCTCAGGGTAGGTGACTTCCACCATGTTAACGGCGGGGAAGGGTTGGGTGTCGACCTTCATGGCGTACTGGTTGAAAATTAGACGCCCCTTCTCTATCGCCGCTTGGATGTGCCGACGCCACACCCTGCGGTCGTTGGTGGCATGGGAGAGCGAGTTGTGGAATTTGCAGTACGGCTTTCCGTTTAGCTCTTTCGCCGTGGGGAACTTGAGACCTTCAGGAATCATCAACTGTTTCTCCTTGAGCAGGAGGTCGAAGATTTGTTCAGTCTTGGTCACGTCAAAATCAAATCCCCTGGGCGGCCCTGGTGGCTTTACCCATTTGCAGGACACGGGGGTCCTCCCCGAGTCCACTCAGCCACTCGCTACTTCTTGGTCTCCCGCGAGCACTTCATCTTCCTCTCGTATCGACCATGACTATCGCACGCTTGAACTTGTCTTGGTACAGGTCCGGGTGGCGCTGTTCATATGCTCGATAGTTTCGAACCATGTGCGCCGGCGAGGGATAATCTCGCTTGGGAGGCCATGTCCTTGAGCTGTGTTGCAAGGCCTGCTACTGCCAACTCGACTGCTTCCTTTTCAGTTATACGAACCGAATAACATCGGTTCCTAAGATTCCTGAAGCGCTGGATGTACTCTGTCACCGTTTCTCCGCGCTTCTGACGGGGTGGAGAGATCTATCCCATCGAGTGCGCCTTCAGGCGTGGAACCCCTCCACCTGACGCCATGGGAGTGGGTTCGGTGGGAAGAGCCGATGAGTTCGGCTTCGAGGATGGCTTTGATCTCATCGCACGTGACTGGCGTGCCGCCCGCCATCTCAGATGTAGATGGCGATGTGGTTGACGTAGACGATCGTCCCACCGGGCGTGCCAGAATGTGTTGACTGCCAAAACCCACCGGCGGGCAGCGGCCTTGTCAACACCGTAGAGCCGGGAAGAGCCTAGAGCTGCGGCTGGCTGAGACCCCTCCGAGCGACGGCCCGCAATGCTCTTCTGGTCACACGCGGCGATGCGAAGTG
Organism: Lolium rigidum; assembly: GCF_022539505.1. Classification (NCBI taxonomy): domain Eukaryota; kingdom Viridiplantae; phylum Streptophyta; class Magnoliopsida; order Poales; family Poaceae; genus Lolium; species Lolium rigidum. The sequence goes on from NC_061513.1 coordinate 281,330,326, forward strand.
CAGGGCGTGCCACCTGACCTATACCTGGTCGGGAAGGTGATGGAGATGCCTCGCTTAGTTTCTGCAGGGCATACATGTAAACATTAAATACGAGCCTCGATTGGCTCTCAGGTTATCCTGTGAATCGGCTCAAAGAGCCGATCCACCCATGATTCGTACGGGGTGCACGAATACTTGGTGGTCCTGCTTGATCAAGATACAGCTAATGAGATCTACGACGATTTAGGGTTTTCACCGCATAATCGGATCATCCTACTCCAGGTTGGGCCTCGCGGCCACGCACGGTGCTCGTAAGCCGATCCTAAACAAGGCCTAAAAACCAACATGAAGTTGATCCTCGGAACATCCTGTTTAGGACTTGCGAACGCCACCCTACGTGCCATCGGATCCTCCCCCTTTGTAAGGCCTAACTATTGCGAGATATTAAACTAATCCTTGTAGAACAAGGAGCAACCGTAACGGATCAGATCTACTAAATAATGATCAAGCGGGGTGCCGCCCCCACACCCGAGATAGGTGTGAGGGCGGCTAGATATGCAAGGGTTGCACTACGTAAGCATGCTTAAACGAAGAACAATGCTAACCCTAACACATCTATGATAACTACGTTGCTCGCCATCAAAAGCGCTTCGATACGAGCAACGCATGAACAACGTGGGGCTTGTGCTGCCTAGATCGCAAGATGCGATCTAGGCAGCATGTCGCTTACCCGATAGAAACCCTCGAGACGAAGGAGTTGGCGATGCGCCGAGATTGGTTTGTTTTGGGTTGAACGTGAGTTGTTGTTTATTCCATAAACCCTAGATACATATTTATAGTCCAGGGGACTTTCTAACGTGGGAATATCCCCACCGTACACGAGACAAACTCTAACTTTTAATCCATGACGCAATCTACTATAAAAAATACACGGGTAAACTAGCCCAAATTCTCCATATAAGGCCGCTTCAGAAATCTTCCATGTGTAATCTTCCAAGCCCATCTCTCTCGCGGCCCACCTCCTGATTTGACCAAAATCTGGTGATAACAGGGACAGGCTGTGGAGCGAGCGCGATGGCGAGTACTGGCGGCACGGGCGCGGACGAATGGCGAGCTGGTCGTCGGCGACAGGCGGCGCGAGGGCACGGGCGCGTGTCTGGCGGCTTTGTGGTCGCCAGGCGGTGCTCAACGAGGTGCTGGAGGGGCCAGGGCGAGCGTGAGGTGGCCAGGCGAGAGGTGGCCAGGGGGTGCCCATGGCGTGCGCGCTGCGACGCGAGCGGCATCCTGGAAGAATTGGGCGCGCGAATCCCGGTGATTGTAGAGCTCCTCCTCGACCATGGCTTGCTTAGGCTGGTGTAGGGAGGCGAGGTGGAGCCGATAGACATGGGGGGCCGAGCCGGGGATGAAGGAGAAGAGGGGGAGAGGAACATGGCCGGCATGGCCATGCCATGCTAGCTTGGCTAGCCCTCCTAGGGTTTCGGGGGTGGTGTAGGGTGAGAGGGGACAAGGGGACAGAATGGTGTAGGTTGGGGTAGATTAGGGGTAGTAGAATCACTATAGCAAATAGTGGGTAATAGTGTCATATTTGAATTTTGGAAAAAAATGTCCAAATTTGATTTAATTCAAATGGTGAATCTTTTTGAAATGTGAGTGTTGATATAAGTTGTATTTGACCAGAGGTGATTTGAGGTGGTGGTAGAATTTCCAAATTCAAAGAAATGCAAATTGGCTAAGGGTGAGATTGTTCCACTTATAAAAAAGTGCCAACTTTGGAGGAGCATAGTTTTTGATCCAAGATGAATTTGGCATGATGGTCTTTACCAAAGTTGTTCACCTTGATGTGCTCTTGGATGACATGCAAAGAATTGGGAAAGTTTAGTTTGAAAATATTGAATTGCAAGGGCTCAAAGTAGTGATCAGACTATAATTGGCAGATTTGACCAATATCATATGTGAGCCAAATTTGAATTTGAAATTCATTTGAATTGTGTTTCTTTGATTCCAAAAGTTGTAATAAGTGTTTAGTAACATTATTCCACTAATGGTGAAGATCAAAATGGTCTAGGGTCAAAATTTTTAAATATGGCATAAGCCATATGTGAGGGTTTTTGTGAATTTCTATCTTTTATTCTTTTATTTTTCTTTGCTTCATTTTGACAAGAGTGAGGTTTATTTGATGTTAGATTGTGTGGGGACAAAGGTTCAAACCATTTTGAGGCAATGGAGGTGACTAGGTCAAGATTTGATAAATTGGCCCTATGTGTATGTGAGTGAAAATGGAATTATCTCACTATTTGATTTCTCTCCATTTGATTTGACTTTTCTTGACTCTAATGTGATTCTTATTAGTTTAGAAACATTTTTAAACCATTGAAACTATTTCAAATGGTCTTGTTCAAAGATTTGCAAAAATGGCCATAACACATAAGAGGTGATGTGTCAAATTTCATTAAACTTGTAAATTGTTCCCATTGCTTTACTTGGGCATGGGTTAGGGTCAATTTAGTGTTATATTAGGTTGAGAGATGGTTTCACATCATTTGTGTTAGGTTTAAAGTCATAGGGCAAGAATTGAGTATTATGGCTATGTGCCACATATGCCTCTATGCATATGTTGCATTTGATTTTTAGTTTGACTAGGCTTGACCCAATTGATGTTGTTGAGTGTTGAAATGGTATATAGGAGTGATCCAACCATTCACTACAAGTCTTAGGGTCAAGATCCTCAATTTCACAAATTTGATATTTTGCTCTCATATGCCTCTATGGCATTATTACTTTCTTTTCAAAATCTTTTGTTTCAATTTGGATTGTGTTTGAGAAGTACTAGATAAGGTTTGTGAAGGTTTTCCAATCCTCTAAATAAAGTACAAAGGCCTAGGGTAAAGTTTTACAAAAATATCCATAGGCTTGCATATGCCTCTTTTTCTTAAATAAGATCTTCCCCTTTTTATTTTATTTCTCAACGATTGATGACAAGATGGATGAGGTTTAGGGTTTAATAAGTTTTGCAGTGGTTCACCATTATTTATCAAAAGAATAAAGGTAGGGTTCAATATTTACCTATTAAGGCTATAGGCCCACATATGGCTTTTTCTTTAGTTTAGGTTTCTCAAAATAGATCCAAATGATGTTTTGAGAAGGTTAGGGTTTAGGTTTTTTTCTTATTTGATTTCTTTCTCTTTTAATTTCATTTGGTTTGTGATCTTCACTTGATCCCTTTAGGGTTTTAGGGTTTATCACATAAGCATAATAACACTCATCATGGCAAAAACACAAGTAATAGGTAGGAGCACTAAGCATAGCACCCTATATAAGAAAAGTTTTTGTTGGTTCTCATTTTTGGAAAAAGGAAATTTATTTTCTCTTTGTTTTGAAATTTGGGGTTTTACAGTGTCATCCTTAAATAAACTAAAATACATGTGTAAACAAAAGAGAAGAGGGATGATCTACCTTGCTGGTAGAGATAACGTCCTTCATGGGAGCCGCTCTTTGGAGGTCTGTTTGGCAAGGGGGTTAGAGTGCTCGCTACCGATCGTTGACAACGACAAACACCTCTCAAAACTTTACTTTTATTCTCTTTATATGATTTCAAAACTGAAAAAGCTCTAGCACATGATTTAATCCCTGCTTCCCTCTGCGAAGGGCCTGTCTTTTACTTTATGTTGAGTCAGTAAACCTATTTCCCTTCATCTCAAGCAAGCATTTGAGTTGTTGTGATCAAACTATTATATTGTGATTTGCTTCATCATGTCTTTACTCTTCCTTGTTTAGTACAAGTTTTACCTGAATGAATATAGCTTTGAAGGTCATCAATGATTAATATGATTGAGTATGCAAGTTTACCATAAGCTTTAATATGAGAGCGCTCGCTCAATAGATAAGTATAATCTGTTAACTGTTCTCTGACCAAGAACAAAGTTTGCCATCACCAATTATGATTCCTTATGCACCTTTAGTTGTGATTACCTTATACTTGTTTCAAGTTGAGTTATATGAGGAAGTTGTTTACTATAATGTCTTGTGTGAATGAATATGATGCTTCTTGTCCGTATTTTATTTATCGACTCTTCACTCCATAAACATGTGGTCCTGTTTACCGAAGTTCGGTTTCGCTTGGGGACAAGCGAAGTCTAAGCTTGGGGGGAGTTGATACGTCCAATTTGCATCACTATCTTATATCATAATTTGCTGTTATTCATTGATATATTTCATATTGGGACACAATACTTATGTTATTTCATCTATTTTGCATGTTTCATGATTATTTGGAGATCGCGCACCGGAGCTAGGATTCTGCTGAAAAAGCACAGTCAGGATGCAATATTTCGGAAGATCAACTGTGGAAGGAAATTACACCAAAAATCCTATTTTTCCAGATGACGGAGAAAGCCAGAAGGGGGAGCCGAGAAGACCCAAGGTGGGGCCAGACCACAGGCCGGCGCGGCCCATGGCTTGGCCGCGCCACCATGTGGTGTGGGGGCCCCACAGCCCCTTTCGCCTCCTTTTCTTCGCGAAACCCTTCGTCCCGAAAACCTAAGCCACAGAGGGATCCTCACGAAGGGTTACAGCCGCCTCTGCGGGGCGGAGAACACCGAGAGAGAAAAGAGCTCTCCGGCGGGCGGGAATCCGCCGGGGAAATTCCCTCCCGGAGGGGGAAATCGACGCCATCGTCACCGTCATCGAGCTGGACATCATCTCCATCACCATCACCATCATCTTCATCATCATCACCGCCGTCTCCACCGCTGCACCTCGTCACCGCTGTAGCAATTTGGGTTTGATCTTGATTGTTTGATAGGGGAAACTCTCCCGGTGTTGATTTCTACTTGTTATTGATGCTATTGAGTGAAACCGTTGAACCAAGGTTTATGTTCAGATTGTTATTCATTATCATATCACCTCTGATCATGTTCCATATGATGTCTCGTGAGTAGTTCGTTTAGTTCTTGAGGACATGGGTGAAGTCTAAATGTTAGTAGTGAAGTGTGGTTGAGTAATATTCAATGTTATGATATTTAAGTTGTGGTGTTATTCTTCTAGTGGTGTCGTGTGAACGTCGACTACACGACACTTCACCATTTATGGGCCTAGGGGAATGCATCTTGTACTCGTTTGCCAATTGCGGGGTTGCCGGAGTGACGAAACCTAAGCCCCCGTTGGTATATCGATGCAGGAGGGATCGCAGGATCTCAGAGTTTAAGGCTGTGGTTAGATTTATCTTAATTACTTTCTTGTAGTTGCGGATTCTTGCAAGGGGTATAATCACAAGTATGTATTAGTCCTAGGAAGGGCGGTACATTAGCATAGGTTCACCCACACAACACTTATCAAAACAATGAAGATTAATTAACCGTATGTAGCGAAAGCACTAGACTAAAATCCCGTGTGTCCTCAAGAACGTTTGGTCATTATAAGTAAACAAACCGGCTTGTCCTTTGTGCGAAAAAGGATTGGGCCACTCGCTGCAATTATTTCTCTCGCATTTTACTTACTTGTACTTTATTCATCTGTTACATCAAAATCCCCTGAATACTTGTCTGTGAGCATTTACAGTGAATCCTGCATCGAAACTGCTTGTCAACACCTTCTGCTCCTCGTTGGGATCGACATTCTTACTTATCGAAGATACTACGATACACCCCCTATACTTGTGGGTCATCAATAACCATGTTTCTGGGGAAGCCATCAACTTTTATACCTTTGTTGAATATCATGTGAGTTGCTATGCATGTTCGTCTTGTCTGAAGTAAGGGCGATTTTCATGATCAAATGGTTTGAGTATGCATACTATTAGAGAAGAACATTGGGCCGCTAACTAAAGCCATGAATCATGGTGGAAGTTTCAGTTTGGACACAAAACCTCAATCTCTTATGAGAATATTAATTGTTGTTGAATGCTTAAGCATTAAAAGAGGAGTCCATTATCTCGTTGTCTATGTTGTCCCGGTATGGGTGTCTAAGTTGAGAATGATCAAAAGCGAGAAATCCAATGCGAACCTTCTCCTTAGACCCTTGTACAGGCGACATAGAGGTACGCCTTTGTGACACTTGGTTGAAACATATGCTATGCAATGATAATCCGTGTTAATCCAAGTTAATTAGGACAAGGTGCGAGCACTATTAGTATACTATGCATGAGGCTTGCAACTTATAAGATATCTTATACATAACACATATGTTTATTACTACCGTTGACAAATTTGTTTCTTGTTTTCAAAATGAAAAGCTCTAGCACAAAAATAGTAGTCCATGCTTCCCTCTGCGAAGGGCCTATCTTCTACTTTATTGTTGAGTCAGTTTACCTATTCTTTCTATCTTAGAAGCAAACACTTGTATCAACTGTGTGCATTGATTCTTACATGTGTACCTATTGCACTTGTTATATTACTTTGTGTTGACAATTATCCTTGAGATATACTAAGAATTTATTGCTTTATGAGTAACTCTTATGCAAGTCTTATTGATGCTTGTCTTGAAAGTATTATTCATGAAAAGTCTTTGCTATATGATTCATTTGGTTGCTCATTATCTTCATCATTGCTTCGAATCGCTGCATTCATCTCATATGCTTACAATAGTATGATCAAGATTATGATAGCATGTCACTTCAGAAATTATCTTTGTTATCGTTTACCTACTCGAGGGCGAGTAGGAACTAAGCTTGGGGATGCTTGATACGTCCCAAACGTATCTATAATTTCTTATGTTCCATGCTACCTTTATGATGATACTCACATGTTTTATACACACTTTATGTCATTATTATGCATTTTCTGGCACTAACCTATTGACGAGATGCCGAAGAGCCGAGTGTCTGTTTTCTGCTGTTTTTGGTTTCAGAAATCCTAGTAAGGAAATATTCTCGGAATTGGACGAAATCAACGCCCAGGGTCCTATTTTTCCACGAAGCTTCCAGAAGTCCGAAGAGGAAACGAAGTGGGGCCACGAGATGGCCACACAACAGGGCGGCGCGGCACAAGCCCTGGCCTACTGTGTGGGCCCCTCGTGACGCCCCCTGACCTGCCCTTCCGCCTACATATAGTCTTCGTCGCGAAACCCCCAGTACCGAGAGCCACGATACGGAAAACCTTCCAGAGACGCAGCCGCCGCCAATCCCATCTCGGGGATTCAGGAGATCGCCTCCGGCACCCTACCGGAGAGGGGAATCATCTCCCGGAGGTCTCTTCATCGCCATGATCGCCTCCGGATCGATGTGTGAGTAGTCCACCCCTGGACTATGGGTCCATAACAGTAGCTAGATGGTTGTCTTCTCCTCATTGTGCTATCATGTTAGATCTTGTAAGCTGCCTATCATGATCAAGATCATCTATTTGTAATGCTACATGTTGTGTTTGTTGGGATCCGATGAATATTGAATACTATGTCAAGTTGATTATCAATCTATCATATATGTTATTTATGTTCTTGCATGCTCTTTGTTGCTAGTAGAGGCTCTGGCCAAGTTGATACTTGTGACTCCAAGAGGGAGTATTTATGCTCGATAGTGGGTTCATGCCTCCATTAAATCTGGGACAATGGACAGAAAGTTCTAAGGTTGTGGATGTGCTGTTGCCACTAGGGATAAAACATCGATGCTTTGTCTAAGGATATTTGTGTTGATTACATTACGCACCATACTTAATGCAATTGTCTGTTGTTTGCAACTTAATACCGGAAGGGGTTCGGATGATAACCTGAAAGTGGACTTTTTAGGCATAGATGCATGTCGGATAGCGGTCTATGTACTTTGTCGTAATGCCCCGATTAAATCTCATAGTACTCATCATGATATATGTATGTGCATTGTTATGCCTTCTTTATTTGTCAATTGCCCAACTGTAATTTGTTCACCCAACATCTGTTTATCTTATGGGAGAGACACCACTAGTGAACTGTGGATCCCGGTCCTATTCTTTACATCTGAAATACAATCTACTGTAATTGTTATTTACTGTTCTTCGCAAACAATCATCATCATCCACACAATACATCTAATCCTTTGTTTACAGCAAGCCGGTGAGATTGACAACCTCACTGTTACGTTGGGGCAAAGTACTGTGTTTGTGTTGTGCAGGTTCCACGTTGGCGCCGGAATCCCTGGTGTTGCGCCGCACTACACTCCGCCACCAACAACCTTCAACGTGCTTCTTGGCTCCTACTGGTTCGATAAACCTTGGTTTCTTTCTGAGGGAAAACTTACTGCTGTGCACATCACACCTTCCTCTTGGGGTTCCCAACGGACGTGTGTCTCACGCGCATCATAGGAGCACTAAGAAACACTCCACTATTATCCTACTTCGGAACTTTTATGTTGGTATCTCTAGCTGGAATAGGTATGTTCTTGATACTCTTGCGGGAGGTAATTTCCTAGGCACCCCTGCTTTAGAAGCTAGTTGCATTATTGAGAGTCTAGTTAGAATACCACCTGTTAATGAAGCTAAAATTGAAATCTCTCTTGAAGATGTCATGAAAAATTTGGAGGCCATAGAGAAAAATCTTCCAAGTGTTGAGACTAAATTGGGTATATTACTTAATAACACTGATATACTTGATAAAACTCTAAGTGGAATCAATGAGAGAATTGCCGTGTTGGAAACTTGTGCTACTCATGATAATCGAACCCATAGGATTAGTGAACTTGAAGAAGCTATGGGAACCTTGGGTTCAACTTTTTCCTCTCTTAAGTTTAAGGAGAAAGCTTATGTGGGTAAGGAGCAAAAGTTCATGTATGTCTCTAAGGTGCCTAAGCCAAAAAACTATTATAGGCCTAAAATTGACAAAGCCCTTAGTACCACTATAGATAATGGAGCATCTAAGATACCTAATGTGACAAATTGTGAAAATTATGATGTTGATGCTTCATCTCTTGATATTACTTGATTCACACTTTCTGCGCCTAGCTGAAAGGCGTTAAAGAAAAGCGCTTATGGGAGACAACCCATTATTTTACTACAACACTTTTGGTTTATATTTGAGTCTTGGAAGTTGTTACTACTGTAGCAACCTCTCCTTATCTTTACTTTATTGCATTGTTGTGCCAAGTAAAGTCTTTAATAGTAATGTTGATACTAGATTTGGATTACTGCGTAGAAACAGATTTCTTACTGTCACGAAATTTAGCAGCCCCGTCTGTAGGTAACTCAGAAAATTTTGCCAATTTACGTGCGTGATCCTCAGATATGTACGCAACTTTCATTCAATTTTAGCTTTTTCATCTGAGCAAATTAAGTGCCCCAGAAAAATTCGTCTTTACGGACTGTTCTGTTTTGACAGATTCTGCCTTTTATTTCGCATTGCCTGTTTTGCTATGTTTGATGGATTTCTTTGTTCCATTAACTTTCAGTAGCTTTGTGCAATGTCCAGAAGTGTTAAAAATGATTATGTCACCTCTGAATATATGAATTTTCAATTATGCACTAACCCTCTAATGAGTTTGTTTTGAGTTTGGTGTGGAGGAAGTTTTCAAGGATCAAGAGAGGAGGATGATACAATATGATCAAGAAGAGTGAAAAGTCTAAGCTTGGGGATGCCCCCGTGGTTCATCCCTGCATATTTCAAGAAGACTCAAGCATCTAAGCTTGGGGATGCCCAAGGCATTCCCTTCTTCATCGACAACTTATCAGGTCACCTCTAGTGAAACTATATTTTTATTCAGTCACATCTTATGTGCTTTACTTGGAGCGTCAGTTTGCTTTTATTTTTGTTTTTGTTTGAATAAACTCGGATCCTAGCATTCTTTGTATGGGAGAGAGACACGCTCCGCTGTTGCATATGAACACATATGTTCTTAGCTTTACTTTTAATGTTCATGGCGAAGGTTGAAACTGCTTCGTTCATCGTTATTGGTTGGAAACAGAAAATGCTTCATCTGGTAATTGGTATAATGTCTTGAATAATTTGATACTTGGCAATTGTTGTGCTCATATAGATCATGTTTAAGCTCTTGCATCATGTACTTTGCACCTATTAATGAAGAACTACATAGAGCTTGTTAAAATTTGGTTTGCATGATTGGTCTCTCTCGAGTCTAGATATTTTCTCGGTTAAGGTGTTTGAACAACAAGGAAGACAAGTGTAGAGTCTTATAATGCTTGCAATATGTTCTTATGTTAGTTTTGTTGTACCAGTTTATACTTGAGTTTGCTTCAAACAACCTTGCTAGCCTAAGCCTTGTATTGAGAGGGATTACTTCTCGTGCATCCAAATCCTTGAGCCAAAAACTATGCCATTTGTGTCCACCATACCTACCTACTACATGGTATTTCTCTGCCATTCCAAAGTACATTACTTGAGTGCTACCTTTAAAATTCTATTCCTTGTCTTTGCAATATATAGCTCATGGGAAAATAGCCTTAAAAACTATTGTGGTAAAGAATATGTAGCTTATGTATCTTATTTCTTATAAGTTGCTTGTTGAGCGGTAGCCATGTTTCTGGGGACGCCATCAACTTTACACTTTTGTTGAATATCATGTGAGTTGCTATGCATGTTCGTCTTGTCTGAAGTAAGGGCGATTTTCATGATCAAATGGTTTGAGTATGCATATTGTTAGAGAAGAACATTGGGCCGCTAACTAAAGCCATGAATCATGGTGGAAGTTTCAGTTTGGACACTAATCCTCAATCTCTTATGAGAATATTATCTGTTGTTGAAATGTTTATGCATTAAAGAGGAGTCCATTATCTGTTTTCTATGTTGTCCCAGTATGGATGTCCTTGTTGAGATCTATCAAAAACGAGAAATCAAATGCGATCTATCTCCTTGGACCTTTGTACGAAGCGGCATAGAGGTACCCCTTTGTGACACTTGGTTGAAACATATGTTATGCAATGATAATCCGTGTTAATCCAAGCTAATTAGGACAAGGTGCGAGCACTATTGGTATTCTATGCATGAGGCTTGCAACTTATAGGATGTCTTATACATAACACATATGATTTATTACTACCGTTGACAAAATTGTTTCTATGTTTTCAAAATGAAAAGCTCTAGCAAAAAAATAGTAATCCATGCTTCCCTCTGCGAAGGGCCATTCTTTTACTTACTTCTTTCTATCTTAGAAGCAAACACTTGTATCAACTGTGTGCATTGATTCTTACATGTTTACCTATTGCACTTGTTATATTGCTTTATGTTGACAACTATCCATGAGATAAACATGTTGAAGTTGAAAGAAACCGCTGAAACTTATATCTTCCTTTGTGTTGCTTCAAAGCTTTCTACTAAGAATTTATTGCTTTATGAGTTAACTCTTATGCAAGTCTTATTGATGCTTGTCTTGAAAGTACTATTCATGAAAAGTCTTTGCTATATGATTCAGTTGTTTAATCATTGTCTTTACCATTGCTTCGAATCGCTGCATTCATCTCATATGCTTTACAATAGTATTGATCAAGATTATGATAGCATGTCACTTCGAAATTATCCTTGTTATCGTTTACCTACTCGAGGGCGAGTAGGAACTAAGCTTGGGGATGCTTGATACGTCTCAAACGTATCTATATTTTTTTATGTTCCATGCTACTTTTATGATGATACTCACATGTTTTATACACACTTTATGTCATTATTATGCATTTTCCGGCACTAACCTATTGACGAGATGCCGAAGAGCCGATTGTCGTTTTCTCGCTGTTTTTGGTTTCAGAAATCCTACAAAGGAAATATTCTCGGAATTGGACGAAATCAACGCACAGGGTCTTATTTTTCCACGAAGCTTCCAGAAGACCGAAGGGGATACGAAGTGGGGCCACGAGGTGGCTAGACCATAAGGCGGCGCGGCCAGGGAGGGGCCCGCGCCGCCCTATGGTGTGGGCCTCTCGTCAGCCCTCCGACTCTGCCCTTCCACCTACTTATAGCCTTCGTCGCGAAAACCCCAGTACCGAGAGCCACGATACGGAAAACCTTCCAGAGACGCCGCCGCCAATCCCATCTCAGGGGATTCAGGAGATCGCCTCCGGCACCCTGCCGGAGAGGGGAATCATCTCCCGGAGGACTCTTCATCACCATGATCGCCTCCGGATTGATGTGTGAGTAGTTCACCCCTGGACTATGGGTCCATAGCAGTAGCTAGATGGTTGTCTTCTCCTCATTGTGCTATCATGTTAGATCTTGTGAGCTGCCTATCATGATCAAGATCATCTATTTGTAATGCTACATGTTGTGTTTGTTGGGATCCGATGAATATGGAATACTATGTCAAGTTGATTATCAATCTATCATACATGTGTTGTTTATGTTCTTGCATGCTCTCCGTTGCTAGTAGAGGCGCTGGCCAAGTTGATACTTGTAACTCCAAGAGGGAGTATTTATGCTCGATAGTGGGTTCATGCCTCCATTGAATCTGGGGAAGTGACAGAAAGTTCTAAGGTTGTGGATGTGCTGTTGCTACTAGGGATGAAACATCAATGCTTTGTCTAAGGATATTTGTGTTGATTACATTACGCACCATACTTAATGCAATTGTCCGTTGTTTGCAACTTAATACCGGAAGGGGTGCGGATGCTAACCTTGAAGGTGGACTTTTTAGGCATAGATGCATGTCGGATAGCGGTCTATGTACTTTGTCGTAATGCCCTGATTAAACCTCATAGTAGTCATCGTGATATGTATGTGCATTGTTATGCCCTCTCTATTTGTCAATTGCCCAACTGTAATTTGTTCACCCAACATGTTATTTATCTTATGGGAGAGACACCACTAGTGAACTGTGGACCCCGGTCCATTCTTTTACATCTGAAATACAATCTAATGCAATACTTGTTCTTTACTGTTCTTCGCAAACAAACATCATCTTCCACACTATACATTTAATCCTTTGTTTACAGCAAGCCGGTGAGATTGACAACCTCACTGTTACGTTGGGGCAAAGTACTTTGATTGTGTTGTGCAGGTTCCACGTTGGCGCCAGAATCCCTGGTGTTGCGCCGCACTACACTCCGTCACCAACAACCTTCACGTGTTCCTTGACTCCTACTGGTTCGATAACCTTGGTTTCATAGTGAGGGAAAACTCCCTGTTGTACGCATCACACCTTCCTCTTGGGGTTCCCAACGGACGTGTGTCAATTGCACGCCAGCAGAGGGGTGGGAGGCGCGGGAAGGAAGGAGCGACGAGAAAAAAGGCGCGAACCAACGGTTTATGCAAATAGTCGCCGACATGTGGGAGCCCGCCTCACTTTTCGTTGTGTCTGGCGTGCCCGGAGCGTCCCCTGTGGGACGGGGACGGGCTCGGGGCGCCGGACACCCTATCGAGGCGCGCCGGACAAAAATTGGCTTTGGGGGACGCGACTGGAACAATTTTTTTGTCCGGCGCGCCCCAAATTGCTTTGGGGGACACTTTGGGGGACGCGGCTGGAGATGCTCTAATGCCACAAAATTACTAGAGTTCAACTTGAGAGCATCAATCCTAGTTGCTATCACCCCCTCCTTCCCACTCATCACCTCCTCTAGTTCCGCGTCACTTAACCCTAGGCGACACAGGGCGACCGCTCCACTAGCATTGAGCCCTTCCCTTCCCCGTCCCCGTCCCCTGCCCTTCGCCAACACCAAAGGTCCCTCCATGCAAAGCCTGGGTAGCGATGGCGGGGCCTTCTCCCATCACAAACGACGGTTTTCTCCGTGACTCACTTAAGCAAACATTTTTCATTAATATTGTTCGGCCAAAAGGACAATCTTTAAAGATATGGTTAGACGAGTTAACCTAAAATACGATGGCAACACCTACTCGCCGTCGCGACTCGCAGCCGCGTGGCCAATCGGTCATCGGCGTTCGTGACGGCCCGCCACGGTGGGAGCTCCTCCTCCGACGTGCCTCCATGCGGGCGGCGAAGCCCTCGCTGCAGCGCGTGGAGGCGGACGCGTCCTCCAAACGGTGATGTGCCTGCCCCTGGGCTAGAGCGTCATCCCAGTGGGCTCTAGTTGCCGCAGCCTCCACCGCTCTGGCTACGTACCAACTTGACCTAGTAGCAGGCTATCTCCACTCCATCGCCACCATGGCCTCCGCCGCGAATGCAGCCGAGGCGGCCTCCTCCAGCTCCCGGTTTCCCGATCAATCCGCGGTTGCTCCGCCGTCTCGGGCACATCCACTTTCTCACACGCCGCGTGATGGACCGCCGCCTGGACGCCCGCCTAATTGGGAGCGAGCTTTCTCCTCCACCACCAGGGCCTAACGATGTTGGTGTCCCGTGGGACGGTCTCGGCCGTTGTTCGCCTGTCATGCCGACGACCTTGTTGTCGCCTAATGTCTACGCACGCTTCTATTCCTATAGACAGTGTTGGGCCTCCAAGAGCAGAGGTTCGTAGAACAGCAGCAAGTTTCCCTTAAGTGAATCACCCAAGGTTTATCGAACTCAGGGAGGTAGAGGTCAAAGATATCCCTCTCAAGCAACCCTGCAATTAAGATACAAGAAGTCTCTTGTGTCCCCAACACACCTAATACACTTGTCAGATATATAGGTGCACTAGTTCGGCGAAGAGATAGTGAAATACAAGTAATATGGATGATTATAAGTAGCAATTGCAATCTGAAATAAAAATGGCAGCAAGCGAACATGTAGCAGAACTTGTTGGAAATGGTGTTTCAATGCTTAGAAACAAGGCCTAGGGATCATACTTTCACTAGTGGACACTCTCAACAATGATCACATAATTGAATAAATATATGCTACTCTCAAACACTCTCTTGTTGGATAACAAACACCATTCATTGTGTAGGGCTGCAAAAGCAGACCTCAAGCTGGAGTAAACAAGCTCCACAACGTCATAAAGGAATCACACACGATGCGCACACTGTCACCATCACACCGTGGAGAGTGACTCCGGAGTTCATATTAAAGTAACCTCTAGAGTGCATAATAGACAAGAGTAATATCTACATATTCAACTAGATTACAAAGCTCATGATCACATAAAGATCACACCATGGGAGAGAGAGATGAACCACATAGCTACCGGTAGAGCCCTCAGCCTCGGGGGAGAACTACTCCCTCCTCATCATGGGAGACAGCAACGGCGATGAAGATGGCGATGGAGTCGATGGAGATGGCTCCGGGGGCAATTCCCCGTCCCGGCAGGGTGCCGGAACAGAGACTTTTGTCCCCCGAAACTTGTCGTCGATGGCGGCGGCGCTGCGGAACTCTTCGTGGAATATGACTGGATTCTTTAGGGTTTTCGCGTCTGGGGCAATATATAGGCGAAGGGGCAGCGTCGGTGGAGTCCCGAGGGGCCCACCTCACATGGCGGCGCGGCAGAAGGTGGGGCCGCGCCACCCTATGAGGTGGCCAGCTCGTGGCCCCCCCTTCATCTCTCCTTCGGACTCCGTGAAGCTTCTGAAAAAATAGGGACGTGGCCTTTTGTTTCACGCAATTCCGAGAATATTCGCAGAAGTAATTTTTTGGAACCAAAAACAGCAGAAAACAGGAACTGACACTTCGGCATCTTGTTAATAGGTTAGTCCCGGAAAATGCATAAAAACATTATAAAGTGTGAATAAAACATGTAGGTATTATCATAAAACTAGCATGAAACATGAGAAATTATAGATACGTTGGAGACGTATCATCGCCGAAGTCATCGAGGTCGTCGGCGTCAACGTCGTCTTGCAGGGAGACGATGCCCTCGGGCTGGGCCCCAAGACACATAGAGCTTCTTGCAACTCCCGGAGCTGCGCATTCTGGTGTACTAAAAATTAAAATTGTAAAATTTAACTATAAATGGAAGAAAAATATAAACATTTATAATACCAAATACATATAATTTAAAGATATAATTTATAATAATTATAATACAATATGATATTAAGATATTTTAGATAATAATTTAGGTTTTGACTAAATGTAAGTGTGAGATAATCGAGCATCTCATCATCGTCCGTGACATTACTCCACCTGCTCCGAAGCAGCTGCAGCACTCCTTTCCATCGCGTACGACGCCGGCCGGCGCACGTCCCTAGAACGGTCGCCTCGGGACGGAGCAAAGCGAATAAATCAAATCCTCATCGGCGATGCCATGCACCCAATCAGGCTATCACTCACCATATATTAACCCCCGTCGATTACTTCGTATACTCCACCCTTCCTAGTACTCCAAGATGGACAAGAGCAAGATGATCGTCAAGGCGGAGCCGCCCCAGCAGCAGCAGCATCACGGCGGGAGCAGTTCCGCCAGCGATGCGGCGATCACCATCACCGTCGACCCGGACGTGCTCGACTGCCCCATCTGCTACCACCCGCTCCAGCCTCCGGTGTACCAGTGCGCGGCCGGGCACGTTGTCTGCGCGTCCTGCCGCGACAGGCTCCAGGACAGGAGCAAGTGCTAGGTCTGCGCCGTCGCCACTGAGTACGGCCGCTGCTACGCCGTCGAGCGCATCCTGCGGTCCGTCCGCGCCCCCTGCCCCAACGCCGCGCACGGCTGCAGCGTCCAGATGCTGCTCCACAAGCGGGAGGGGCACGCTATGGAGTGCGCGCACAGGCACGGCTCCGCGCCGAGGGTCGAAGCCGGATCACCATCGGCAACCACCGTTCTCGTGCGCCACGGTCTCGCCACCGTCACCATCAGCATCGCTGGCGATGGCGGCGAAACGGAAGTCGTTCCTAGCAAGAAAGAAAAGGTAAGGCACATCAAACAACCTTAATTTCTAACTTTGCTGGAAGAATCTTGCAGTGTTATTTACTTAGGTCAATATTCTTCTTGGTTTTTTTTACAGAAGCCGGCCGCACAGATGATGCGGATGGGTCCATGCGGCGGCGGAGGCGGCGACGCCGTGAAGATGGACATGGGCGGGATCAACCGCATTGTCATGGTCGTCGTCCGCCACTGCAACGCCGTGGACGCGATGGCCGTCGTTTACGAGCGGGACGGCCTCGAGGAGCGGACCGGCCTGTGGGGTGGGCAAGGCGGCAAGCGCTCTGAGGTATGCTTACCCATCGCCATTTCTCCACGATCGGAGCTCGAGATTGGATGACTTGAGTCGTGACAACGATGGACCTTCTTTTCTGTTCTTGGCATGCAGTTCCGATTGCAGCCGGACGAGTACCTGACGAGCGTGGAAGGCCACTACGGGCAGTTCAAGGGCAAGTTCGTCATCAGGTCGCTCAAGTTCGTCGGTAACACTCGTTCGTACGGGCCGTACGGGAAGGAGGACGGCGTGCCGTTCGCGCTCCCCGCCGCCGGGGGTGGCAAGATAATCGGCTTCCACGCGCGCTCCGGCGTCTTCCTCGACGCGATTGGCACCTACGTCAAGATCGACGACTAAAAAGATGGCACCGTTTATAATCCTGCTGCATGCGGCGAATCAACATATCCGGGCCGTGCTGGGATGAGATTAAGTTTGTACTACTCTGAAGCAAATAGTGCTGAAGTTTCTATGTTGGTAACCTTGAAAAATTCACATGTGTGCCTTCGATCGCTTCGTAACTATTTTGATCCCTCAACTATCATAGTATTGGAAACTGTTGTATGCCCGTGTTAACACGAAGCTTGATTTTTTTCGCAAAAAAAAAAAAAAACACGAAGCTTGATTTGTCGCACCAATTAGCTTTGTTCAAGAAAAATAGAAAATCTTCTACCTCCTCCCACTATAAAAGAATGTTCTTAGATTTGGGTCTGGATCCAAATCTATAGTGTATACATATATATAAATCTAATTAGATCATTTTATGGATGGATGGAGTATTTCTGTAACTTTTTTGCTAATAAAAAATGATCAAACAAATTTGTTTTATTTGTATAGGCTGAAATACAATTTTTCTTTAATAAAACTTGTGTCATACATAATAGAAGCCTAGATGTAGTTGTATACCACCCTGTCCACAAATAAGTGTACAGCTAGCTATTATCATAAGTCATGATTTTCAATATTTGACCAACTTCGGATAAAAAAAGTAGAAACAATGACATTACTGTTATGAAACTACACTAGAAATTTTCTGATTTAGTGCCATATTAAATTTGTATATTATGAAACTATATTTTAATCGAATCAATTGGATGAAATTTTCATGTATTTCAAGTGGATAATCTAACATTGACATTGCTGTTATGATTTTGATCTAACATTGATACAAATAAGTGTTCAAAGTCACTGACATATCCATTGTCTTTTTCGGACACTAAAATTCGGTTGGATCAAAACAACTTTCCTTCTTAAAACTAGGGAGCCCTCTGTGTCTGTATGAATATATGACATAATAAATAAATAATAATTTAGTATCATAAATATCGTTACGTTTTTTTGTAAAGCTAGTCAAACTTTAAATAATTTAACTTAAGAGAAGTGCTACGTCTATATTTATTTGGGGGGGGGGGGGATATTTTATTTTGAGGATTTCAGAAATAAAAAAACATGGATACAATTTTATGGAAAAAAGGAGCTCCAGTGTGCTCGGTATCACATGTTGATACATGTATGTCATTGTTTTGCTAATATTGCATCCTGAGAAACAACACAAAAAAAGAAAAATAACTACATAATTTTGTTTTCGGTAATATTGCTTCTATGAATTGTGCCACCCTTCCTTGTCTTTCTAGAGTAAATTGCAAAAAACCACCATATTTGAGTGTAGAGCTTCAAAGACTCACCATGATTTGAATTTTACCAAAACGCAACCATAATTCAGTAATATTGTAAAAATAGCAAATAAATTCGAGTATCAATGCCCAACAATATTGGAAATTAAAAAAAAGTTAGTTACGATTGGAAATAAACTTTTTGCATCTTCAACAATAATTTGAAGGCTAAGAAACATGTCTTCTACACATTTGTATTTACAATATATAGATGGTGACTATATAACTTACTATTTTTCCTTCAAAAAAAACTCTCTGTTTTCCATATCATTTTATGAATTGTTTTTTGATCAATTCTGACACACTAAAGGCAATATCTTTTTAAAAAAATCGGCTATAGGTGATGACCTCACATTTGCAAGGGCCCATGTGCTAGTCATGTCTTAATTACCTATGTGACTGTGTTTGCACATCGACCATTGTGTCCTCATGGTCACTCATTGAGCTCCATTATTGGATTTCCAGATTCAATAAAAAAAGAACAAAAACTACACTCAACTGAAGAGCATTATGGATTACGCCATCTTCATGTACAAAAGTTCCGGAGGAGACATGCTAAAGAAAAGTTATAGTAGAACTAAGAGGGTAATCTTCAAATTCACGACCAACTTTCCTTGCATGCAGGACACATCAACTAGTCCTTTCATGGGGTGAATCTATGGATGATGTTCTAGATGCTGATTGCAAAGATGAGTTGACACACATCACGAAAAAGATTGTGAATATCATCAGCGACGCGATCGACCCAGAAGGGATGTTCCGTGCCGACCCCGAATCTCCGGCTCAGGTGAAGAATCGCTTAGAGCAACCGGGTGACCCATGGCCGTTCAAGACAATTGACGGTTGTCACCCATTATCGGTGTGTGCGTGTGTGCGTGTGTTGTTCGGCATTCTTTGTATGTTGTCGGTGCTCTCAGTTAAAAACAATATCATCATGATGTGTACGTTGTTGACGTTTTGAGTGGACTTTCCAAGCTATATATCATCTAGTTCTTTCGTTATACTTTTTGTAAATGCTATATTACCAATATAACATACTTCTGTATCGATTACATGGCGAAAAACACTGCAGAGACAACAAATTTGGTTGTCCCGTCTAATATTTACGGTCGGCATATCTCACTACTGGCGGTGTGAAAATCATAAGACACAAATATACCTTATCGGCAGAGTAAAATTCACATACACCGATGGTATTACCGGTGTGTGTGAATTTGGCCGTTTTTCCAGCCCCCAATAGTCATATTTCCGGGCCCCTATTTATACATCTCTCCCACCTTCGTTCACACTAGCTCTTGCATCTATTCTATCTCCTCTATTGTTGACCTTGAAGAGCTTGACCCCTCCACTATTTCTTGCATCTTTTTGCAGGAAAGGAGAGAGGAGATCTAGATCTAGTGCTCCACCAAGTGAACCCCCCTCCTAGTGAGGGGATCTTGCTAGATCTAGATCTTGGAGTAGTTTGGTGTTCCTCCTCCTATTTGTTCTCCCCCCTTATTCCCCCAATAGCTTTTGTGGCTTTGTTGGAATTTGGGAGAGAAGAACTTGGGCATCTTAGTGGTGTTCTTAGCCATTGCATTTGGTGCATCGGTTTGGGTTCTCTTCGGGGTTTTTCGGTCTCGTAGAGGGATTATTGTCCTTAGTGGTGTTGTTGCCTTCGTGGATTTGTCGTCTTTGTGGCGTGGTAGACTTTGTGGCCTTGTTGCCTTTTGCGGTGTGGTAGCCTTTGTGGCCTTGTTGTCTGTAACATCCCAAATTTTAAAACAAAGAGAAAATGAATTTCCCTATTTCCAAAATTTAGAGCTAACAAAAAGTTTATTTAATTTCCATGTGTTGCATAATATGGATGCATGATTATATGACTTTGCCATGCCTTGTAATTTGAATTGCTTGACATCATCTCTAAACCCTAACCATGATCCATTGAGATCAAATAGGGAAGAAAATAAGAAAATTGCAAAAGCCTCACATATGTGGGTATATGGCCAAATTGCAAATTTGAGCCTAAGCCCTACTCCTTTGTTTGAAATGATGAAACACAATCCTAAACTCAAATAATACATAAGAACACAACACCACACCTTTTGGGTTCAAAGGAAGTCAAAGGAAAAGAAATGAGAAAAATCCAAATCAACACATACATGTGCTTATGGCCATTTTTGTCAAATCACAACCTAGGCCAATTTGGCTTGTGCCATTGTTTGTAGAATGTTACTAAACACTTAAGAACACTTTTTGAATCAAATAAACTCAAATCAAATCAAATTTGAATTCAAATTATGCTCACATGAGATAATGGTCAAATCTGCAATTTTAATCATGACACCTACTTTGAGCCTCTGTATTAAGAGATTTTTAAACTAAACCACCTCAACTCTTTGCACCTCATCCAAGAACTCATCAAGGTGAACAACTTTGGTCAAGATCATCCATGCAAACTCTTTCTAGATTTAAAGTTATGCTCAAGCAAAGTTGGCATACCAAATCAGATTCAAGATTGTACCATATTTGATTTTTTGCAAACCAACTCCATTTTGCACCCCACCACCACCATTGTGTCTCATTTATTATTTGAATCACTCCCACCAAAAAGAATTTCAAAATTCAAAATTTCTTTTCTTTCGGCCATTACATCAAACACTTGGCAGGCATCAAATCACTTTGTCCATACACTCTATTACCCATCAGATTCTTGACCAAACCAGCCCAACTCTGCTCATCATTGACCTCTCCTTACACAACTGGATCAAAGCAAAGCAAAAGTACCACAATACAAGGAGTGACATGATCAAAAACAAGTCCATGCCGGCCATCATGGCACTCACCATGCCAAACCCCTCTCCAACCCTCTCTGGTCATGCTCACCTTGTCTACTGGCTCGCCCTCACTCCCCTACACCTGCCTGTACCATCCCTGGTCAAAGACGAGCATGCCAACGCACAGAACGTGACGCGCCCAAACGTGCCAGGGCATGCCAGAGCGTGCACGACCCAGCCCCTGGACAAGCCGGTGCACGATCTCTCCCCGTCGATGCTGACCTACCCCAGCCCTCTCCTCTCTCACCCAGCGCCGCCACGGTACCAGCTACCTACTAGACAACTCCAATCGGATGCTGGCGCCCTGTAGACGACGAGCTCATCAACGACGTCCGCCTCTGTCTCGCCGGACGATGACGTCGCCCGAACGCTACCGTGCACCATTTTCCGCGCCCTGACGCTCCCCGGGACCGCCTCGACGTCGCCTACAGTGCTATGATGTCCCCGACGCCCCTCCGTCACCGTAGCGTCGCATCCATCGTCGACATGGCCGCACCCCTCGGCACCCCTCGCCAGCTATAAAATGAGCACACCCTGGGACGATTTCTTCACACCAACGTGCTCTCCTCTTTTCATTTTCTCTCCTCAAACCCTCTTCCAACCACATTGTCGCCGGTAGCCGCTCAATTGCACGCTGGAGTCCGCGGAACCGCCGCAGATCAAGCTAACGAATTCGGCCACCTCAAGCGCTCCCACGACCACCACTGACCTCGTCGTCGACTCCTCGTTCGTCTGCGACCCTCCTCGATCCTCGCCGGAGCTCCGGTAAGCCGCCGACCCCCTATGCTCGCCGCGGCCAGGGAAGGATCTCGTCGATGACGACGATGAACCTGTGCCGTTGGATTGACCTCTAATCGTGTGTGCCACGTTGCGAGGTACCGATTCGGGTTTTAAGAGGGACTGACGAGTAGGCCCCACCTTGTAAGGCGGCCCGCGTGCAACGTGCGCATAGCTGGGCTGGCCCAACTTGTTTCTCCTCTTCTGGCCCATTCTTTTTCCCGCCTAAGCCCACCATTTCAAATTTGAATATTTCGATTTAATTCATTTTCATCTCAGATGCTATGTTCAAAATGACATAGAATAAAATCTACTGAACCAAATTTGATAAATTTTATATATTTGGAAAGATTCTGAAAAGATCTATCAAACTACACTAGTCTCAACCCTAGATTCATTGTAGAATTTATGTGATAAAAATAACAAGGCAGTAGGTTTTCAAACTTCAAACTTTTATTAAAAATCAACCATGAATGATTTTGAGTTGCTCCCAACTCTCAAAAATCACATTTCATAGTGTCCAATTGATTATGTAAAAATATAACATGGTTGCTTCATATGATCATGGGCTAGAGAAAAATAGTGGCTATGTGGCTATTTCTAGTCCATTTAAATTATCCCAAAAATATTTATTAAATCATATGGGAGATATTCTCTCATTTAAATCTTGTCTCAAGTAACTCAACATGAGGTAGTGACCTTGGTCTATATAATCTCATATTGAATTATTTGGTGACATTAAATCACTACTATGTTAGTATTAAATTGCATGAGGTGTAGCACCTCATTTAAATCATTTCCCCAAATGATGATTATGAAGTGTTGACCTTGGTCAACATGGGTTCATACATTATTATTTGAGGAACTTAAATCTTAACAAGATTCAATGAGAGGAAATTATTTCTCCAAGAACTAAAGAGAAGCCCTAATCAATATTTGTAATGAGAGGAAATTATTTTTCTTAAGTAGAAAACAAATCAACCAACATGATAGTAAGGTTGTGATGCTAGATTAGCTTGTGTGAACCTTGTGTGTGCTTAGTCTAGCTCTTAAGCTTTGATTGGTGATTGTTACCTCGTATCCGTTTTTAGATGCTAGTACCGAGGAGTACCTGGAGGAGGAGGTCTACTTCTAGGAAGAACAAGACCACTTTGATCAATACACCACTGAAGGCAAGCTAATATTCTTGCAAGCTACCCTAATGCAAGGCCCTACAAGAGCAAGGCCCCATTACATATTACTTTATGCTTAATGATCCTATCCCAAGTTTTTACCTTACAAGTTTTTGACTTTGGTTTATCAAAGTTTACTTTTTGATTCATGATTCACTTGGTCTAGCTATGGAGTAGTACAAGAGCATCACACTTAGCATAGAAAGCTATAAGCTAGTTAGAACCCCTCATGACTAGTTGCTAGTGCTAACAAATAAAATTGACTACTCTAGATGGGAACATGTGAAATAAAATGACTTTGAAAACCTTCGAATGATGAGTCATTCTATTGAAAGATTTTGAAGGTGAATGTGACTTATGAATGACATGGTGAACTTTACAAAAACTGATGGTTGGGTTCGGATGCGATACCATTCCAATTTTTGAGTACCCCCACAATACCTGATTATGGGTAGGACTTAACTGGAAGTTTATGTGTCTTAGTATGGGTTCCCTCTAAACAAGCGTCATAGGGGTTATGCTGAGGCTGCCTCCGTTGAAAGTGAAATGATGTGAAATGACGTGAAATGAGGTGAATGTCCGGCCCAAGCCCTGTGCAGTTCCCAGGCTGACGGTTTGTCTTCACTGGGAGGCCAAGCTCATGGGGAGAGGTGCCTATACTAGGATATGTAAGTGAAATGTTATGGTTGATGATCCGCATACTGAGTATGATTATTCAGGGCTATCCCTGACGGATGAAATCAAATGTTGTGGCACAAGTGTACAACCTCTGCAGAGTGTAAAACTATTCGATTAGCCGCGTCCACGGTTATGGACGGTTGGAAAGGCCATACTGTTCCGTCATCTGACCAATTTTCAAAAATATGACATGTGAAGGGTGACTTGTGATTTGAACTTGAAAGGTGAATTTGAATTGATCACAACAGAGTTGTGGGAATGACACTAATGTTCCCACTTGAGTAAGTTAGGCAAATGAAGAGTCTTTTATTACTAAAGTGCTTATGAAATTAAACTGGCTTTATGCAAATGAACCTAGAGCTTAGCACCCCCTTACTATAGTTGATAGTGCTTACATTAGTATTAGTTTGCGAGTACTTTAAAGTACTCATGGCTTTGTCACTGGCTATTCAAATGGCCAGACTGTGAAGAGGAGAACCAGTACCATGAAGATGGACATCAGGACGTCTACGATAACTAGGACTACTCCTGACGTCAACTGCTACTACGTTTCTTCCGCTGCATGTTTTGTAATTGATCAATAGATCAACTATGTTGTAAGACTGGATCATGTGATCCTCTATTTGTAAGACGAATATGGTTTGTAATGAATGATGTGTTGTGATATCAATCTATTATGTCTCGCAAAAAAAATATTCCTGGGATTGCGATGTATGGCATAATAGGCATCTGGACTTAAAAATCCGGGTGTTGACATTGTCTTTGTGGTGTGGTAGCCTTTGTGGCCTTGTTACCTTTGTGGTGTGGTAGCCTTTGTGGCGTTGTTGTTTGTGGAGTGTGGTAGCCTCTGTGGTTTTGGAGCCGGTTGTGGCGCGTTGGGGTATTTGTGGCCTTGTTGCCGGTGTGGCGTGCTGTAGCCCTTTTTGGCCTTGTACTTGAGAGCCTCCGTGTTGTGGAGTTGCCTCAAGCTTGATACTTAGGTGTTTACCCCAAGCTTGTACGGGTTCGGTGAGCACCCTCAAGCGTCCCTTAGTGGATCGAGGATTTCTCTTTGATGGAAAGGCTCGAGGAGAATACGGTGGTCCTAGCGGCTTATTGGAGTGCCTCGTGCCTCCACACCACTCCAACGGAGACGTAGCACGAAAAGTTCGGGAGGATTCTGAAGCTCTTCCCGGCACCCTGCCGGAGAGGGAGATCATCACCGGAGGCCCCTACATCGCCATGCCCGCCTCCAAAATGATGCGTGAGTAGTTCATTCCTGGACTACGGGTCCATAGTAGTAGCTAGATGGTTGTCTTCTCCAATTTGTGCCTCATGTTTAGATCTTGTGAGCTGCCTATCATGATCAAGATCATCCTTATGTAATGCTACATGTTGTGTTTGCTAGGATCCGCTGAGTATTGAATACTATGTTGAGATCAATTATATACTTGTCATGTGTTATTTGTGAGCTTGCATGGTCTCCGTTGCTAGTAGATACTCTGACCAAGTAAATGCTTGTGACTCCAAGATGCAGTATTTATGCTCGATAGTTTGTTCATACCTCTAGTTTTCTGGAAGAGTGACAATAACTTCTAAGATTGTAGATGTGATTTTGCTACTAGGGAGAAAACAACAATGTTTTATCCAAGGGTAATTCTATTTTTTACTTTACACACATTGCTTAATGCGATATTCTGTTGCTTGCAACTTAATACTGGAAGGGGTTCGGATGATAATCGGAAGGTGGATTATTAGTCATAGACACAGTTGGATTAGGGTCTATGTATTATGTTGTAATGCCCAAACGAATTTCATAGTAATCATCTTGTCGTATATGGTCTTTATTCTGTCAATTGCCCAACTGTAATTTAGTCACCCAGCATGTTATTTATCTTAATGGAGAGACACCTCTAGTAACTGTGGACCCCGGTCCTTACTTTTATACTGCAAATACATGTTCTTGTTATTGCCAACTCCCACGGCAACAACTCTGTTTCTAGCATTCATACACTCCTTTTTAATTCCACTACAAACAATCATCATCTTTCCACAATATACGTCTAATCCTTTGTGTTCAGTAAAGCCAGTGAGATTGACAACTGATGGCGTGTAAGACACACGTCCGTTGGGAACCCCAAGAGGATGGTGTGATGTGTACAGCGACAAGTTTTCCCTCAGTAAGAAACCAAGGTTATCGAATCAGTAGGAGTCTGTTATCATCAGATTTTAACCAAGTCTGGAGTTGGGCCTTGATTAAATGGGCTTAGAGAATATGCACGGAAAATATTCCTGAACCGGCCTTGTATAAGGAGTTTGGGCTAGATTGCCCGTGTATCTGTAAATTATAGTAGGATATGTGTCGGTTAGAATTGAGAGATAGAGTTTAGCTCGTACACGGTTGGGTTTATTCCCAAGTTAGAAAGTCTACGGACTATAAATATGTATCTAGGGTTATTGAGAAAGGAGGACGATCACGTTCACAACAAATCAATCTAGGCGCATCGCCACCCCTTGTTTCGAGGGTTTCTCCCGGGTAAGCAACATGCTGCCTAGATCGCATCTTGCGATCTAGGCGATATCGGTTATTCGTTGTTGGTGTTGCTCGTGCTGAAGCCTTTTTGATGGCGAGCAACACCCTTATCTCAGGTGTTTTGGGGCTGAGGTCGATGCTTTCATGATATACTTGCTTAGCTACGCTGCCCCTCGATATCTAGCTGCCCTTACACCTATCTTAGGTGTAAGGGCAGCATCTTGCTTGTTCTTTATTTAGTAGATCTGATCCGTTATAGTTGTTCCTTGTTCTTCAAGGATTGGTTTGATATCCGCATGGTTAGGCCTTATAAACGGGTTGAACGATCCGGTAGTGCGTAAGGTATGGTTTATTAAGTCCTAGAGGGATTGTTCCGGGATCTACTTCGTGTTGGTTTTTAGGCCTCTTTAGGGCTGGTTTTCCATCATCTTACGTATCTGCTAGGCTCAACTACGCGTAGGATGTTCCGGTTATGCGGTGAAAACCCTAGACTATCGTAGATTAGTTTAACTTGATATTGATAAAGCATGATCCCCATGTCATTATAAATCTAACGTGAACCATGGGGCAATCGGCTCTTTGAGCCGATCCACGAGGCAACCTAAGAGCCGATCGGGGCTCGTATTTAATGTTTACGTGTTTGCCATGCAGGAAACTAATCGAAGCAATCCATCACCTTCCTGACCAGGTATAGGTCAGGTGGCACGCCCTTGCATCATCCGGGACGTGTGCCGGAGCATTACGGGCCGTTGCCCGAGGGACCAGGATCCACCAGCAGTCCTGGGAGCCTCCCGGCTCTCCGTGTTGCCCGTCGCTGCTCGCCGGTGGGTTTTGGTAGGCAACACATTCTGGCACGCCCGGTGGGACACTCTACAACAGCAACTACGTCGACATCTACAGCAACCATGTTTAAATCTGCGGATGAGTTGGTGGGCGAACCAGTCACGTACACTAGTAGGAAAACCCTTATAGGCAAAGCTTAGTTCTGTGGCGCACCGTTTTGAATGCGCCACAGAAACTTATTTTGTGGCGCACAAAGCTCGGTGCGCCACAGAAATAGCTTAATTTTGTGGCGCACTACTAAACCGTGCGCCACAAAAACTTGGTGGGCCCCACACCCTGTCACCCCCAATCATTGGTTTTACAATTTCTATGGCGCACAAACCGCGGTGCGCCACAGAAATTACTTCTTCTGTGGCGCATGGCAACGGTGCGCCACAAAAATAAGGTATTCTGTGGCGCACTGTATTGTGTGCGCCACAGAAATAAGGTATTCTGTGGCGCATCGCGCTCGGTGCGCCACGAAATAAGGTATTCTCGTGGCGCACCTGCGGTCGGTGCCCCACGGAATTAGCGAACCAGATCTACAAAAGTGAGCCAACCTCCCACCTACCACACTACACAAGCCATTCTTCTTCCTCCATCTAGCTCGTCCCCCTTCTCTCTCATACCATTTTGACTCTACTTTTCACTTGCTTGGGTATTTATTGCACTTACTTTGGTTGATACTTAATTGGAGTTGAGGAGAAGGCTCTCCATACTCTCTCCTCCTCTCGAATTCATCGATTGCGGTCTCGTCTCGGTATCGAATCTAGAAGGTGAGTAGTTGGAGGAGACATACATATGCTTGGAGGAGACATGCATATGCTTGTAGATCTTGTGTGGCCGTCGTGTGTATGGATGCTTGTTGCGGGTGAAGCGCTTGTGTGTGTGCCGGTGTGGTGCATGGATGTTTGCCGAAATGTTGATTCATTTCCGTTTCGGCAAGTTTTGCACTACCCATATGTCCTACTTTGAGGAGAGGTCATGCCGAATTTTTCCGCTCCATGTAATACCTTGAGGAGAGGTACGGCCCATGCATGTGTGTGCATTTGGTGCGGTTCTAATTTCCTGTTCTATGTATACCATTTGCGGGCAAGCATGGTCCTCTCGATGAGTTCCGCTCGAATCTCTAGATACAAGATAGACGCGAAGGAGGACATGATTCGGAACAATAGGCGCCGGATAAGATGTCCGTGTCGATCATGCAAACTCGAGCGCCGGATCAACCCTGATTCCGGACAACCGGAGGAGCACCTGCTGAGGCGCGGTTTCATGCAAGACAACCAGGCGCGGCCGGCCCCATCAAATGGTGCGCATGAAGACCATGTCGAGCGAGATGACTATCATCATGAAGAAGACTATCATCATGCCGACGGGGACTATCATCATGAAGAAGAAGTCGGCGGAGAAGATCATCATGAAGAAGAAGATGCCGGCGGAGAACATCATCATGATGAAGAAGAAGATTCCGGCGCGACCCCGCTAATTTCGGCCTTGCGGGACTCTCATGTTCAAGATCTTCTCCTCCAGGAGACGAGCAACGATAGAGTTGCGGCTAGAGAGAGAGCCAAGCTGTCGCAAATGGAGAAAGACGGGATGACTCCGATCTTTCCTGGGTGTCGTCCGCAGGATACGCGCTTGCATGTAACGCTTGATTACCTGCGGATGAAGACGCGGAACAAGTGGACCGATTCCGACTTCGGCAAGAACTTAAAATTCTGGCACGATCGTCTCCCGGAGGGGAACACATTGCCAAGTAGTACCGAGGAGGCCAAGAAAGTCGTGTGTCCCCTTGACCTACCGCACGAAAAATACCACGCCCGCATTAATGATTGTGTGATTTATAGGTGCGAGTACAAGGACAGAACCACATGTCCGGTGTGTGGCCACGGACGGTACAAGGTTGGGAACAAGAAGGTACCTCGAAAGGTGGTATGGTACTTTCCTATCACTCCCCGTCTGCAGCGGTATTTCGTGGACCCTAAGGAAGCAAAGCTCATGCAATGGCACGCGGAAAGGCGAAGCCCGAAGAAGATCCGGAGATGGGCTATATGCCGACACACCCTTCGAACGCCGGACGGTGGCAAACATTGGACATCGCCTTCCCTAGGTTTGGGGGCGACGCAAGGAACATCGAGGCTGGGTATGAGCACCGATGGACTCAATCCGTTCGGCAACCGAGTAGCACGCATAGCACCTGGCCTGTGTTTGTATGGCCTTACAACCTACCCCGTGGCTGTGCACCAAGCAAAGGTACATACACCTGAGTATTCTCATTCAGGGGCCGAAACAACCAGGTGTCGACATGCATTTGTATCTCGGGCTGCTGAAAGAGGAGTTAGACACGTTGTGGAAGACGCCACCCCGTACGTGGGACACCTACACTAGAACTTATTTCGATATGAGAGCCGTGTTGATCACGACGGTCACGGACTATCCTGGTTACGCATATGTATCTGCCCAGGTGGGCCACAGATTCAACGGCTGTGTGAAGTGCATGGACGATACCCCGCATCTACAACTACCAAGGGATCCCGGGTCCTCGAAAACCGTCTACCCAGGTGCTCGAAGGTGGCTTCGCTTGGATCACCCGTGGAGAAAACGCGGTGATCTGCTCAATGGTAAAGATGAGCCCGATGGACCCCCACCCCCGCGGAGCGGCGCGAGAAATCGATGATCTTCCGAAAAATTGGAAGGAGTGCCCGGCGCCGGGAAAGAAGCGACCGAAGCCGAGCCGCTGCTCGGTGTATGGAAAGCGAGGTCTGTTTTCCACGACTTGGAGTACTGGAAGGTCCTCCACACGCCCCACAGCCTCGATGTCATGCACATTACGAAGAACGTTTCCGAGAGTCCGCTTGGCACTCTTTGCAACTCGAGAAAAGTCCAAGGATGGACCGAAAGCAAGATACGATCTTAAACATTTTGGCATCAGGAAAGATCTTCAAGCCCCCGATACTGACGATGATGATGATGATGATGATCAGACGGAAGGGACTCAACGTCTCCGTAAAAGGGCTAAGAAGAACGCGGTGCAGCTTCCCGCTGCCTGCTTCACAACGAGTCCGGAGGAGCTCGAGCAGTTTTTCAGGTGCCTCCTAGGAGTGAAAGTTCCTCACGGTTACTCGGGGAATATAAGCGAGATATCCGGACGTAGCGAAGAAGAGGTTCACCGGGATGAAGTCTCACGATTGCCACGTGCTAATGATGCGGATACTTCCCGTTGCGATCCGAGCCATAATGGACGAGCACGTCCGTGATACGCTGTTTGGCCTATGCAACTTTTTGACGTTATCACCGGGAAGTCGATCGGCGTGAGGCAGCTCAAGATGCTACAGGATGAGATCGTGGTGATACTATGTGAGCTCGAGATTTACTTCCCGCTTGCATTCCGTGATATATGCGTCCATCTCCTTCTCCATGTCGTTGAAGACATCAAGCAGCTCGGCCCAACGTTCCTCCACAACATGATGCCTTTCGAAAGGCGAACGGTGTCATGAAAGGATACGTTCGCAATAGGGCCCGTCCGGACGCAAGCATGGCCAAGGGGTTTCTAACCTACGAGTGCATCTCCTTCTGCCGGAATTATCTAAGCACCGAGGACGACGAGGATCATGTTGGTCTACCCCCGGGACGCACCTCGGGAGGCTCGGCTGGAGTCGGTCACCGCGAGGGCTACCGCTCAGTCCATGTCGGCATTGAAAATCGACGCGACGACTTTGACAGGGCTCACCGGGTCGCGCTACAACACTTAAAACTGACCGAACCTTTCGTGCAAGAGCACAAAAGCATGGTCGAGCAGAATTACATCGATATGGGCCGGCCGAGGAAGATGGGAGACGTAACCAAAAAGCACAACTCCAGCTTCACGCGTTGGTTCAAGCAAACTCAACTGGTTGAAGCACAGAGAAATACGCCTTCTACCGAAGATGAAAAACTCATATACACCTTATTACGGGGACCCGCGCATAACGTAAGGACCTATCGGGGGTACGACATCAACGGTTACGAGATTCTACACCGAGGAAAAGGACAGAAATAGTGAAAATCAAAACTCAGGAGTAACTATGCTTGTCATACGCCGATGACGAGACTAATGTCAAGGAAAGATTTTTTGGAAGGATCGAGGAGATATGGGAGCTCAATTACTGTGGAGAGACGGTGCCAATGTTTCGTGTGAGATGGGCCAAGAAGGTCGAAAAAGAAGGCCGATATTTCACAACCATGGTTATACCCGATGCAAAATCGAAGAACGCATCCGCGAAAAATGAGCCATGGGTACTCGGTAGCCAAGTTGACCAATGCTTCTTCATCACCGATCCGTCGAGGCCTAGCCGTGTTGTCGTGAGGAGGGGCAAGAGGAGCATCATAGGAATGCAAGGAGACGCCAACGAGGAAGACTTGGACAAGAACGGTGACCCGAAGATGGAGGAGGAATTCGACGAGCACTTCGACATGCCTACTACTAGTAAAGTAAGAAGGAAGACCTCCCTACCCTCTAAAGGTTGTCCGTTCACGCGAAGAAATCTCAAGGTGGCCGGTATAAAGTATTCAACCGCCAACAACCAAAAGGGCAAGAAGATTGCGAAGAGACGCTAGCTAGAGCTCGGAGCCGGGACGAAGAAGATCTTTTTTGGTCTATCACATGTGTGTGAGTGTGTGTTAGACAAGTACATGCATGTGTGTGTGAGAGAAACAAGAACGTACATGTTTGTATGAGACAAGTAATTTATAATACTCTACTAATTACTAAATAATGTTGTGTTATTTATTGAAATGTAACTAAAATATGAAAAAAAGAAGAAAAATTGTGTAGCAGCCAAGGTTCGAACCTGGCTACTAATGGGCTAACATTGACCTTAACCACTGGGCTAGTGCTAAGTAAGCTGTCGGTACACAGCAGTAAACCATTTTGTTTTGCTAAGTGTCTAAATTCGTGGCGCACGCCCCTTTAGGTGCGCCACGGAATTAAGGAATTCCGTGGCGCATGTCGAGTTGATGCGCCACAGAATGCTAACTCCGTGGCGCACATGGAGGGGTGCGCCACAGAACTTAGACACTTGGTGAAATAATCGACTCGAACCTTTCTTCCCCCTCACAACATCGGTTTCTTCCCCGACGAGCCAAAACCTAGCGCGCGCCCACCGTGCTCTCGCAACCACCGCCTAGCGTCGAGGAGGAGGAGGACCGCCACCGCCTAGCGCCGCCGAGGAGGAGGAGGACCGCCACGCCGCCGCGCGCCGAGCAGGACGCCCGAGCCCGAGCCGCCGCCGCGGATCGAGGAGGAGGAGGACCGCCACGCCGCCGCAGAGGAGGAGGACGAGGAGGACAACGCCGCCACCATCGCAACCTTGCGCCGCCGCCATTCGGTGAGAGGCCCTCTCCCCCGTCCCCACTCACTTGTCCCCCTCCCCACTGCCCTGTGCCCATCCCCAATCCTGCCACCGCCTGCGCTCGCCATCACCGCCTAGCGCCGCCATCAGTGAGATCCCTCCCTCTCCCCTGTGCCTCCCTCCCTCTCCCCTGTGCCCCCTCCCTCTCCCCTATGCATCCCTCCCTCTCCCCTGTGCCTCCCTCCCTCTCCCCTATGCCTCTCAATTTGGTTCTCAATTTGCTTAACTTCTTGCTGGTGATGTACTTAATTTTGATTGAGCAATTGACAATGTTGCATATACATATAGTCAAATAGAATTTTGATGGTCAGTATGAATTTTGATGTAGTGCTGGTGTAGCTTATGTGGACATTCAATTTATGAATTTTGATGTGTTAGTCAAATAGAAATTTGATGGTCAGTATGAATTTTGATTTAGACAGATGATAAGAATTTTGACAATGTTTAAAAGAGGGTTAACAGAGAGTCAGTATGAATTTTGATATGAATTTTCTATGTCTCTGGCCATTGTCCTCATTTGATAAGTTCATTGGGCAACATATATGACCAAAAAGCCTTTAGTACTGCCTCATTTGATAAGGTCCTCCTTTTGTAAAATGAAGTCAAAACATTGCTACTGCCTAATTGATTTAGGTTCTCTTGTTCATGCAAATGATGCTACTGGTTTAAATGTAAATGCAAATGATGCAGTCAAATGCTATTTCATTTATTGCTTGCTATTTTTTTAATTCATTGGTTACTGTTTTTTTAATTCATTGCTTGCACTAAAGCTAATAAAGTTCTTGCAATTATTTTTAATTCATTGCTTGCTGTTTTTTTAATTCATTTCTTGCAGTATAGCTAATGGTTCAATAAAATGAACAATGCAGTAGGTTTTTCAATACAATGCAGTAGGTTTTTTAATAAAATTAAATGCTACTGCCTAGTTGATTTTGAATTGATGCTAGGATTTGTTGGCAGTAGAAAATTTAGGTTTAGAAAATGCTACTGTTTGAATTTTATGAAATGATCATGCTCATGCTCCCTGGTTGCAAGATGAGAATGCATAGATGGTTGATGTTCAAGCATTTTCATTTTCATTTGAAGTCACTAGCATTTCATTTTGGGGAATATTTATGAGTAATAGCATTTTCATTTGTAGTCACTAGCATTTCCATACGATGCTCAAGCTTCTGCTATTTAATTATCTCTGGAATTTTGTATGTTGATGTTCTTTATTGCTACTGCTAGCTAGGATTTTGGTTAGTGCTACTGTAAGTATAAGTGGTTAGTGCTACTGTAAGTATAAGTGTAATGCTCCAGGTTTTGATGCTCCAGGTTTTGATGTAGTTGTATTCTTCAGGTTTTGATGCTTCAGATTTTGATGTAGTTGTAGCGCCAGGTTTTGATGCTTCAGGTTTTTGATGCTCCAGGTTTTGTTGTAGATGCTCTAGGTTTTGATGCTTCAGGTTTTTGATGCTCCAGGTTTTGATGTAGTAGTATTTGGATACAATTTTGTATGATGATGAACATGGTTAGAATCTCGTGAATATGGTGATGAATGTGGGCTCCGGGTTTTGCGAGGATTTCATTGAGTTGCCCATTTCTCCCGAAGCGTTGATTAACTTCCGTTTCGGTTGAGAAATGGGCACTCCTACGTAGAAAAATTAGCAAAAGTCATGCCGAATTTTCTGGTTGACTTTTGTACTAACTTGTTGCCTCTTTTTAATGAAGTGCAAATAAACATGTCGGGCAACACTTCTAAGCCCGGGAGCCGAACGAAGAAGCGAGAGAGGCCAACAAGGACTTCGGGAGGGCTACGAGCAGCCCCGGAAGGCCGCCGCCGAGTCGCCCGACGATGAGGAAGAGGGCCGGGACGCCGCCTCCGAGGGAGAGGGCCGGGACACCGCCTCCGAGGGAGAGGGCCGGGGGCCGCCGCCGACACCGGCGACGATGACGATACCCGGGACGACGCCGCCCGGACCGGTGAAGAGACGACCGGTGAAGAGAACGCGGCCAACCGCACGGAAGGTGATAGCGGCGGCAACCCTCGGGAGGGTAAGAAGAAGAGGACGGCGAGGAGGCCAAGGAGGGATCGGAGGCCGCAAGTGCTCGCCAACGTCACCGATCATTTCACGGTAGTCTCCGAAAGTGGCCTACCCTTGGAGCCTTCGTGGGTTGCCAAAGGGTACGGCATGCAACTAGGGTGCATCGTCCGTGAAACCGTGCCGATCCTAACTCGGGACCTCGAAGCAAGGAGAACGAGGCTATCGCCCAATCCCTCCTCCGGAAGCTTCACCAACGATACACGTTCCCGGAGCCGTTAAATAAGAAGGTGGACTCTTTAGCTCTCACGAAGATGAGCACCGCCTTGAGCAGCTGGAAGAACCGAGCTGAAGGGAAAGATCGAGGCCGGTGAAAGCTGGGAGAGGATAAGTAGCAAAGACCCGTCGCTCTCCTTAGAAGACTTTAATGCATTCAAGTCTTACTTACGGAGTGACGCTTGTTAAAAAATGGACCGCCCGGGGGAAGAAAATGCGGGATTTGAACTTTGGGACCCACCATTGCGGAAGCGGCGGTTACTGAGGAAAACAGCCCACTTGGGACAAGGAGGATGCCGAGATGGTACGTCTGGGGAAAGAAAACCCCTGGCACAAAATCCAGGATGAACAGGCTAGGAACTTTGTCCGGTCCCGCTACTACTTAGACTGGAAGACGGGGGAATTTATTACGGATCACGAAGACGTGAGGGATTTCGAGAAGTACCTGGTAAGGATAGTTCTATATTATTTCGCTCATCTTATTAGGCAATGAAGCCAAATGGGCTAACCTTAAGTTCCTTTGTCTAAAGGATGAAGAGTTGACGAAGGCTGGCCCGTCGTCCCAGGGGTCGACGGAACCGTGGGACACGCCTTTCAACAGGGCGATGAACAAATACAAGGAGAGGGAGCCAGACAAGCCACCGACGTCGGGTGGCCGTGTGTCCGGCTTTGGCACAAGTATGAAGCTATCCGAGTACTACGGATCGGATGCCAAGACGAGAAAGTTGGAGAGGAGGTCATCGGCTAAGGATAAATCCGAGGTTCAGGAGCTGAAGAATAAGGTGGAGTCACTAGAGAAGCTGGTGGCCGAAAAGCCTGTGGAGAACACGGAGATGATGAACAAGTTATTGGACGAGAAGATCCGGCAGATCATCCCCCCTGGGTTGATGGAGGGGTTAGCTGCTTGGAATGCGGGAGGTCAAGTGGGGCCGATACATGTGCCCAGCATTAGCGGCATCAACTCAAGCTTCCACGTGTCGCCGACGGTGCCGCTCCACCCAACGCCGGCGTCGGGGCTCCACCAGACGCCGCCGCAGCTCCAACTGGTCGCATCGACGCCCCCAACCGCCGCCCTTGTATCGACAGTAGCCGAGATCGACGCCATCAAGGAGGTAAACTCATTAGTTACTCCTTCGCGTCATCTTCTTTAACTATATATGCCTTTCGTGACTACCATCTCACGATGCCCAACATGGCGCCCCGACTCGGGATGAACAATGCATACTTCGCAAACGGTGGAGCCCGGCGGCAAGTTGGTGGAAGTTGCTAGCGGCTATGTCATGGCTTCCCGCGTTATGCACGGCGCTACATTGGCGGAAGACGTGGCGAAGGTCAAGTTGGTAATGGTAGTGCCGGAGTACCGCTACGCCATCCCCCCTTTCAACCTCCGGGCACGGAAGAAGGCGACGTTTTGCCCCTTGGGGATTGCACCTCATGGCTTATGAAATGGCCGAAGAACCGGATTCGTGCGGGGGGTCTTCCGAGTGGTAAGAGAAGCACCGGCGCCACCTCCCCTATCATCCGGCCCAAGATCGCCGGCGCCGACGACACCCTTAAGGAAACGGCGGTCGCCGCCCCACTACCCTGAAGGAACCGGCGGTCGCCGCCGCCACCGGAAGGAACCGACGATCGCCGTCACCACCGGACGCCACAAACGAGTTGTTGGGAGCGCTACCGCAACGACCGTCTACTAGACGCACGGTACGCGAAGCGGCGGCATCGCAACCGCCACCACCTAAGGTCCAGGACATGGCGCCACTTGATGGCAACGATGTAGATGATGATGATGACATCGATGCCTACATCAACACTGGCGCCTGCAGCCAAGATATGTACATGCCTCCTATGGATGAACAAGCCTTCCGCACACACGGCGATCAACTTAGTCGTCCCCCTACGGTCACGAAGCAGCGCTGGTCTTCACGGGTCTTTCTCAAGACACTCCTCCGGAGGCTGGCAATCCAGCTCAAGTCAAGCCTGCTACCGTTTTCAGCCCTAACACGCTGCGTAAGACGATCATCGGGGAGCCACCCAAATCAACCCCAGCAACCTCGAAGCACCACCAGCACCCGAAGCACCACCATCGGCACCACAAGCACCCCCGGTAGGTCAGGTGAAGAAGGGAAGGAAGAGAGGAGCCAAGAAGGGCGCATCTTCGAGCCAGCCTGCTCCTAAGAGGATCCGGGCCGACGACATGGTACCACCTACACCGGATGGCTTGCCCCGGTGTCATGAAGCTGGTAAACCTATACTGCCTCCGGACATGGAACACCTCGCAAGTGGACAAATGCTCCCTTTGCAGCACTCTATTCATTATCAAGAGAGCGTCCTTCTTAAAGAAAAGGATCCAAATTACCCGGTGTTCTCGGTCAAGGTGCCGTCCAACCAGAACTTCGTCAATGAAGACCCCGCGGATATCTTCTTCATAGCGTTCGAGGACGTCTTCAATCTATTTCACTCGAAACGGCTCGACTATAACTTGGTCCGCCTATACGCGATCAATCTTCAGATGAAGATCAACGAGAGAGACCCCGCCACATCGCGGTAGCGGATCCCTACTACATGCGCGATAGCCAGCTCCAGGACGGCTCAAGGACACGGACCAAGGCGGTGCGGTACCTCCAGAACTTCATGCTCATGCACAAAGAGAGCAACACAATTCTTCTGCCTGTCTTTCCCGAGTAAGTACACATCCGCTCACGGCCGTCGTAACTTATGCTTTCTTATATATTTCTTCCATTGCCGATCATTTCCAACATTCCATTTCAATTGCATGTGTTGAGCAGGGACAAATACGCACACTCATCATCCTAGATCCAAAGTGGTCACTAGCCCGAGTATTTCGACTCGTCGAGTACGACGACGAAGAAAGACTACACGAGAATAAGGGGTGTTCTCGATGAGGCTATCCTTGGCTACTCCAAAAGTGGAGGCACCTTCGACAAGAATGGGCAATATATCAGGCCGGACACTAAAAAGATCGGGTTCAAGCACGTGATCAACTTCCATTGTATCAAGCAGCCAGCTGGCAGCATTAAGGAGGCCTTCTATGTCCTCCATCACCTTAAAGGGTTTGTCGAGGATGCAGAGATGATGTCTCTGCCACCTAGTAAGCGAGACCCCATTAAAATGTCGGGGGAAATCAGTGATGATGATCTTAGAGAAGACTTCCATCGCATCCAAGTAAAGCTCTCGAAAATTATCTTACAAGATGTATCCAACAGATCGGGGCTCTTACACGCAGCCAGAGCGTTGCCTAAGAGGGATATCGAAGAACGCCTACATAAGCAGGGTGATGGAAGGACGTGGACGACGAAGGACTTGTACAAGCCGTTCCCGGAGCCGCTCAAGAAGACGTCTCGTTGACCGAGGCCGGTGTGCCTAGCATTACTTTGAATCGATAGACAATTTGTACCGTGTTGTAAACTAAACTTGCTTAATTTGCTCGAAACGGTGGTCGTCGTTGTTGGACTTCAATTACTATTGTAGTCGTTATCGTTGAACCATATTACTTATGTGATACCGATGCTATATTTCTTTTAGGTTTATTATTATTTCCTTGCTTTAATTCTTGTGATATGTATGCATGTGAACCCTCTAACTCTTTCCATTGCGTTATATACTAATATGCCTTGTGTCCATAGAGATGACGTACTACGTCATGTTCGAGGGGCGGGTTCCAGGAGTGTACGAGGAGTGGGAGGAGTACAAGAAACAGGTGCACAAGTTCAGCGGCAACTGCTACAAAGGGTACCCGACTAGACACGAGGCGGTTGCCAAGTGGAGGGCGCACCAAGCGAACAAGAGCAAGATGAAGACCTTCCTTGTGCTCTCGCTCTTGCTCACCATCGTCGCGGCGGTACTCTATTTCATCCTAGTGTAGGCGGCGGCCGGTGTCACTTCGTTTGTATCTAGAGATGATGAGAACTTTCTTAATTTGCATGGATTATGAGTTGTATGGAGCTATATGTATAACTCGATCGGGCTCTAAGTAATGTGATGATGATGTGATGATTATATATGTCCATATTATATCTGTCTATATTATATCAGTATATAACTCTGTATACGGTGTATAAAACCAGTATAAAACCCGTATAATACACCAGGGAGCACAAAATCGAGTATACCCGTAGATAGTTCCGTGGCGCACCAAAAAATAATTCCGTGGCGCACCTGTTTCGTGGCGCAGCTACATCACATGCGCCACGGAACTACTTATTTCCGTGGCGCACTTGGTCCGGTGCGCCACGTAAACCTTATTTCTGTGGCGCACGACCAGGTGCGCCACAGAAAGCTTATTTTTGTGGCGACGTTTCTGTGGCGCACCACCCGTGCGCCACAGAATCAAATTTTCGTGCGCCACTGATGAGGCTTTTCCTACTAGTGGTATGCAGATCTGCCTGAGGAGCACAAGAAGAAATATGATGAGATGAAAGCCATCTTGGAAGCCGATCTCATCGGCTCCTTCATGAAGACCCGTTCACATGACATCAGGTGGAAAGGGTTCTCCACCGAAGGCGCTCTTGATGAGCTGGACCTGTCTACCTCTTCAGAGGAACGCACCAGAGCTCTACGCCAGGAAATTAATTACATGGTGGCTCATTCTCTACACCGCCATTCTGAGAGCTTGGTGAACGCCTTCGAGCGCGTTGCGGTTCTTGTGGTGCAGGAAATCATGAAGCATCAGTACTCTCCGTCAGGACCTACCCTAGGGACTCACCAGGGAGAAATACCGCTCCAGATCAGACCGCCGCTGCCATTCGCGCTTGCAGCGCCAGAGCTACAGGGTTCACCGGCGTACGTCGTCTACAAGGTTGGAGGCGATCCTAGCGATTGCCAATTCCTGTACGAGCCGCCTAAAGAGATCCCACATGGATACGTGTGCACATACGTGCCGGACTGCAATGCCTTGGCGCGCATGAACCAGATTGCACCAGCAGGGATTTCTGGAGCAGACGTCGATAAACAGGCATGGCTAGCCAAATATGCCACCGGAACGAGTCATGAGAGCTCGGTCCCTACAGCTGGTACCATGGAACAAATCAGTACCATCTTGAGAGATCAGTTCGGCATCCTGCCGAAGAGGAAAACAATCGGCTATTCCAAGCCGTACCCCGACGAATATGATTTGATCCCGTTGCCACCCAAATATCGGCTCCCTGAATTCTCAAAATTCAATGGAGCAGAAGGGTCTAGCTCAATAGAGCACGTGAGCCGATATTTGGCACAGCTGGGCATGATTTCAGCGTCAGACCCGTTACGTGTGAGGTTTTTCGCACAATCTCTCACGGGATCAGCCTTTGGATGGTACACCTCGTTGCCACCAAACTCAGTCCGGACGTGGAAGCAGCTGGAGGAGCAGTTTCATGTGCAATATCACTCAGAAGCTACCGAGGCTGGCATTGCCGATCTAACGCAGGTGCGGCAGAAGCGGGGAGAAACGGTGTCCGAATACATTCAACGTTTCAGGATCGTCGGGAACCGATGTTATTCGGTTCGTTTAATCAGAAAGAAGCGATCGAACCGGCAGCATTGGGCCTCGCAACGCCGATCAAGGATCCGGCTTTCCAAGCGAGTACGGTTCACCGGCGCACATGGTCCGAAAACTAACATCGTATGAGCAGCGCCACCCTGAATTGTACCAAGACAAGTTCAAGCGTCCGGTAGGCCTGGTCGAGACGGAAGAAGCTGAAGATTCTGCAGGAGACCTGGAAGTAGCCGTGGCTGAATGGGCTCGGGGGCAGCTCCCGTGTCCTGCAAATGGGTGAAACCACAAGGGCCTGCAAAAGGGTTTGACTTCGAAGTGAGCAAAGCTGAGCAGATATTCGATCTATTGCTTAAAGAAAAACAACTGAAGTTACCCGAAGGCCATAAGATCCCTACGGCGCAAGAAACGAACGGGAGACCATACT
Source organism: Lolium rigidum (assembly GCF_022539505.1). Lineage (NCBI taxonomy): Eukaryota > Viridiplantae > Streptophyta > Magnoliopsida > Poales > Poaceae > Lolium > Lolium rigidum. The sequence goes on from NC_061513.1 coordinate 281,371,256, forward strand.
GGAAGTGGCATCACTCGTTCACCCACACCACCAATGACTGCAAAGAGTTTCGTCGGCATATCCAAACAGCGATAGAACAAGGCCGATTACTCTTTGGGCAGTTCGCCATGAAGGTGGACACACATCCGTTTCCTGGCGTCAACATGGTGGAACCCAATCACTCCGCGAGGCGTTGGCTAGATTTCTCGTTCGATGTTAACATGGCAGGGCCTGTACACCACCATGGCAAGGATAAAGAAGAAAGCAGCCACTCCCGTGGCAAGGAAAAGGAGGAGGCCGACCCACGCGACCGGCCCCGACATGATGACAGACGGTACCTCACCGAGGAACAAGTGAGAAGCGTGCGATATCAACGACCACTCTCCACGCATCTCCTTAACAAATATGAGCATCAATATAACGACGTCGGCGGTACGACGGAGAAGACGAAAGATATCGTCGGTCTGACATAGACAATGGAAGGTATCGTCGGCATGGTAGAAACGACGAAGGATATGAGCACCGCGCTAAGGGGAGATCGAGAGAGCAGGAGGACATGGATAGACACTGGGACTGTCCTTTCTTTAAGCACTGCTGGGATTCAGGAATGAGCCGATTGCCCACGATCGACAACTGCCTGGAGTGTAGACGGCAGAAGAGGGACGCTGGAGAAGTTTCAGTTTTTAAACGTCTAGGGCCTCTCCCACCTCAGAACAAACGAGCTGAGTCATCTCAAGATGAAGACTTTGAGGAGTCAGAAGAGGAAGAAGAGGACAGATACCACCGGCCAAGGTGGTTTCCTGATGGACTCAGCCACTCCCAAAAGCGTAGGGTTCAGCGGCTACGTAGCTTGGAGCAAGCCAAGGCGCAATACCTGCATACGTTGAGGAAAGCGCGGCCCGATCTGGCCGTGAAAATTCAACAAACTTTGGACGAGGAGAGTCGTCCACAGAAGAAAGTATGGCGCCCCAAGCAAGTAAAAGCCGATGCACTCAAACATGATATTCATACTTCCATCAGAGTTTCGTGCCCCAGGAACCGAAGAAGTGCCGATAGCACAGTTTGACTGCGGTCCACGGCCAGTCATCTTTGAAAAGCCACGAGAGAAGGGCTACAAACATATGAAGGCCCTGTACCTAAAAGGTTATATCAATGGGCAGCCCGTCGGCAAGATGTTGGTTGACACGGGAGCGGCAGTCAATATAATGCCATATTCCATGCTACGGCGTTTGGGACGCTCCAGTGCAGATCTGATCAAGACCAACGTCACACTAAACGACTTCAACGGCCAAGCATCAGGGGCGCAAGGCGTTCTGAACGTGGATCTAACCATAGGCCGAAAAACGATCCCAACAACGTTCTTCATCGTCGACAGCAAGAGCACCTACGCTGTCCTGCTAGGGAGGGATTGGATTCACGTCAACTGCTGCATTCCATCTACAATGCACCAATGCCTGATACAATGGGATGGAGATGACGTGGAAGTCGTGCATGCAGATGACTCGATCAAGGTCTCGATAGCCGGCATGAATATATGGGACTCGGAAGACCAAGAGCCGCTCTCTGGAGTCAGTTTGGACGGCTGTGATCGCATCGAAGTGACAAAAACGGGGTGAGGCTGGTCTTATCCACTGGCCTGGTAGAGTAGCAAGAGCAACATCCATTGACATACGTGGCAAGGCCGATCCCTGCGATCGGCCCCAAAAAATAAAAAGCAAGGATCTCACCTCAAGCATGTCACGTAGTCGTGGTAGGAAGACTCCCTCCTGTAAGGGAGCACATATAAGTTGTGAACCTTCATTGAACAATAAAATCAACAAGGAGGCCGATTCCAGCAATCGGCCAAAATTATCCTCGCCATACGTTCTGCCTGTGTTCAGCGTCGATCTAACAGGCGACGGAAAGCTAGGGTATGGGTTTACGTCGGCTGATGAGCTAGAAGAGATTGACATTGGTCCTGGGGATAAGCCACGACCAACACTTTTCAGCAAACGTTATATCTATTGAGCCTATGTTCGAGTACGAGTTCTCGGAATCGGATAACTGGAGAGCCGATATCTTCATTTACTTGAAAGATTCGGCTCGAGGGGCACCTAATATGGGATAACGGACAATGAAATATGGGGGCCGATGCACGAAATCGGCCAGTAAAAAAAATACAGGACACAAGTACAGCCGATGCACAGACATCGACTTTAGAACTAAAAAGCCGATGCACAGCCATCGACTCTAGAGGTACAAGCTCAATTGAGCAGTTATCAAGTTACATAGAGAGGCTCTACTGAAGGAATGCCTCAAGGGAATGGAGGGCGTCAGCACGAACACGATCCACCTCGGCAATCTCGGCCTCATCATCTTCGTCCTTGCCTGTCACCAGCTGCTTGGTCAGGGCACGTATTTCGGCCAGATCAATCTTCAGTTCAGCTTTGAGGCCTTCTGCTTCCTCGTGGGAGTGGGCAATAAGAGCTTCCTTAGCTTGGATGAGCTGTTTGGTTGCCCGGACCCTCTCTTCAAGGTCCTCCAACTCCTTTCGCAAGATCTCAAGTTCAGCAGTGCCGACAGAGGTGTCAGTTTTGGCGTCCAAAGCTGCCTTCTTCTCATTAAGCCGCTGACATTTGTCTGCAATATCGGCTTTCAGCGGAAGCTGGGCATGGCGTAGGTCGATTCTCTGGCGAGCCAATTTCACCCTTGACCTGTAGGCAGACAGAGTCACAACTGGCCAGAGTTTCACTTGCAACGTCACCAGGAGGTGAGGCTGGATGTCTTCAAGAATGCTCTTCACTTCTTCGGGGTCTTCAACCAATGTCTCAATTGAGGAGGAGAGCAGGGCCTTGAGATGCTGGAGTTGACCATGTGTAACGCTGGGTCCTGACTCCTTACTTGCTTTAGAAGTAGCTGGTTCGATGGATTCAGGGTCGAATGTCAGCAAGCTTGAGAGGTCATAGCCCTGGCAAACGATAAGAACAACGTCAGTATATGGCAAAGGAGAAGGGTAGAACCAAAGGAAGGGACCGTACCTCTCCTAAGACCAGAGGAACAGCCGATGAAGAGGTGATCGGCTCTTGTGTTTCTGCTGTGGGCTTGGCCAAGTCGGCAACCTTGTCAGCTACACTTTTAGAAGTTGCTAGGTCCAGGGTGGCGGATGGCATCAGTACCTCCTCGACTTCCCCACTAGAGGTGTCATCAGTCTGCAAAGGAAGTGGTTAGTCGATGAGAACAGTAATGGGTTAGCATGAAATATGAGCCAAGGAGAGTATGGAGGGTAATTACATTCGAAATCTCCTGGTTTAATGAAGAGGATTGTGCTTCCTTGCGAGCTCTCTTGATGCATCGGCTCTTTGTGTGTAGACTGCCCTGCCCTGCTTTGATGGGAGTTTGGGAAGCGACGAGGTTCGGGAGCTGACCTTTTCTTGGAAGCCGACGGTGGCAAGTCCGGGCCGGCTCGCGTGGTGGTTTTCCCAGAGTTGCCTGAGCTCGAGTCCCTTCGACTGGACTGTGTCTCACTGGAGTTTTCTTCAGTAGAGGCCTGTAAAAGAAATACAAGCATGTTGCCAAAGCCTAGAAGGATAGATGAAATCAGCCAAGGCCTGGATCAGCTTACGTGCAGACTTTCTTGAGCTGGAGTGGGGCTTTGGCGCTTCAAGGTCTTCCTGGCAGCTACTTTCCTCACTGCTGTTCTCGCCTTGACTGAGCCTCGGGGGGCAGCTGGCCCAGAAGATGCTCTGCTCTTGGAAGCCGATTTTGGTGTCATCGGCTGGCTCTGCATCACAACCTTTTTCAAAGGTGGTGAGTTTTTGCAGAAGAGGACCACTGGAGCTGGTGGGAGGAATCTGAAGGGGGAGCCGTCATCATGTACAGGTTCTGGACCGTCTTGTTTCTACAAGGAGACAGAGCAAGGTTATAAAAGAAAAGAAATCATTGTAAGCCACTTCAAGATAATTCGTGAGTAGTGGTACCTGTTCTGCAGGGATATCTATTCAGCATCAAGTTGTTTCAGCAATGGTCCCAAAGCTCTCCTGAAGGCATGAGTCTTCCACATTGACCACCAGGTCTCAAAACCATCGGTTGATGAGGTAAAAGAGAGGTTGTGAGGAACTGGGATGGCTAGAGCATCGAAGAAGGAGTAACACCTTTGACTGGTGAGGACATCGGGCAGCTCAGCTCTGCTCTCTGTCAAGTGGTGAAGGAAGAAATGGGGAGATACCTGCCCAAGACCAAATTGCCGGGCTACTACGACCGGCTGATAAGACTCGTAACCAGGTTTGATGATCCTGTTTGAGGTGCTCATGCCAACTGGAAGGAAGCAGGGACGGATCATGATGGAGTACAATTGCCGGGTGCTGGCGTCATCGGCAAAGCTGTCTAGCTTCGAAGGAGACTGGATTTTCAAAATTTTCAGACTCCGTATAAGGAAAGAAGAGAGGATTGTCCAGGCCTTGGTAGAAAGTTCTGAACCACTCTGATGCTTCCCTGAGGGTCAGTTTGCTGCCTGGAAGGCTATATAGAGCTTGGCCGTAGCTAGTGCATCGGATCTGCTTCCCATTAGTATCTGGGAAGGTGCAAGTGGCCAAAGGTGGAAAGTTTGGGATCTGGTTTTGGAAATACAGCTGAGCCCATAGCTGAATAAACCACCAGGGACCTCCTGTTTTGACTGTCTTTTGGGAAAACGAGTTTAACGTGACATTAGCTGGAGATATCTATAGACCTCTCCAAGAAACAGTTTGCCAATGCCAAGCCGAGTGCCTCTGGCAAGTTCATAGGCCAGGGAAAGGTAGTTCTTGGTTGGAGCAAGTGAAGGGCCACAGAATATGAAGTGTTCCAACCAGAAATTCAGGAAGGCAGTGTGTTCTTTCTCTGTTACAGGGCCTTTGTTTTTCATGTGGCGTGATGTCTACGGGAGCTTCTATTCTTGTAGACAGTGTTGGGCCTCCAAGAGCAGAGGTTTGTAGAACAGCAGCAAGTTTCCCTTAAGTGGATCACCCAAGGTTTATCGAACTCAGGGAGGAACAGGTCAAAGATATCCCTCTCATGCAACCCTGCAACCACAAAGCAAGAAGTCTCTTGTGTCCCCAACACACCTAATAGGTGCACTAGTTCGGCGAAGAGATAGTGAAATACGGGTGGTATGAATAAGCAGTAGCAACGGCAACGGCACCGGAAAAGTGCTTTGCCCGGGACGAGTAAACAAGCGGTAGTAACGCAGCAGTAGTAACGCAATAGAAACGAGTAAACAAGCAGCGGTAGCGATATTTAGGAACAAGGCCTAGGGATTAGACTTTCACTAGTGGACACTCTCAACATTGATCACATAACAGAATAGATAAATGCATACTCTACACTCTTGTTGGATGATGAACACATTGCGTAGGATACACGAACCCTCAATGCCGGAGTTAACAAGCTCCACAATTAAATGTTCATATTTAAATAACCTTAGAGTGCAAGAAAGATCAATTCGACTAAACCAAGTACTAACACAGCATGCACACTGTCACCTTCACGCTATGTAGGAGGAATAGATCTCATCAATACTATCATAATGATAATTAACTCCACAATCTAGAAGAGATCGTGATCATAGCATATGCCAAGTACTAACACGGATGCACACACTGTCACCATTACACCGTGCAGGAGGAATAAACTACTTTAATAACATCACTAGAGTAGCACATGGATAAATTGCGATACAAAACACATTGCAATCATAAAGAGATATAAATAAGCACTTCACTACGCCATTCATAACACTGAGTAAGTATTCTGTGAAATATAGCCTAAGAGACCCACACGGTGCACACACTGTCACCTTTACACACGTGGGACAAGGAGTCTCCGGAGATCATAAGTAAAACTCACTTGACTAGCATAGTGACATCTAGATTACAAGCATCATCATATGAATCTCAATCATGTAAGGCAGCTCATGAGATTATTGTATTGAAGTACATAGGAGAGAGATGAACCACATAGCTACCGGTACAGCCCCGAGCCTCGATGGAGAACTACTCCCTCCTCATGGGAGCAGACGGCGGTGATGAAGATGGCGGTGGAGATGGCAGCGGTGTCGATGGAGAAGCCTTCCGGGGCACTTCCCCGCTCCGGCAGGGTGCCGGAACGGAGACTCCTATCCCCCGGATCTTGGCTTCGCGATGGCGGCGGCTGCGGAAGGTTTTCCGTATCGTGGTTCTTCGCATCGGGGTTTTCTCGACGGAGGCTTTAAATAGGCGGAAGGGCAGCGTCGGAGGGTCGAAGAGGCGGCGGCACCATAGGCCGGCGCGGGCGGGGCCCGGGCCGCGCCACCCTATCATCCGGGGCCCACAGGGCCCCCTCCGGCGGCTCTCGGGTGTTCCGGATGCTTCCGGTGAAAATAGGAACCTGGGTCTTGATTTCGTCCGATTCCGAGAATATTTCGTTACTAGGATTTCGAAACCAAAAATAGCAGAAAACGAGAACCGGCACTTCGGCATCTTGTTAATAGGTTAGTTCCGGAAAATGCACGAATATGACATAAAGTGTGCATAAAACATGTAGGTATCATCAATAATATGGCATAGAACATAAGAAATTATCGATACGTCGGAGACGTATCAAGCATCCCCAAGCTTAGTTCCGCTCGTCCCGAGCGAGGTAAAACGATAACAAAGATAATTTCTGAAGTGACATGCCATCATAACCTTGATCATACTATTTGTAAACATATGTAATGAATGCAGCGATCAAAACAATGGTAATGACATGAGTAAACAAGTGAATCATAAAGCAAAGACTTTTCATGAATAGTACTTCAAGACAAGTATTAATAAGTCTTGCATAAGAGTTAACTCATAAAGCAATAAATCAAAGTAAAGGCATTGAAGCAACACAAAGGAAGATTAAGTTTCAGCGGTTGCTTTCAACTTGTAACATGTATATCTCATGGATAATTGTCAACATAGAGTAATATAACAAGTACAATATGCAAGTATGTAGGAATCAATGCACAGTTCACACAAGTGTTTGCTTCTTGAGGTGGAGAGAGATAGGTGAAGCTGACTCAACATAAAAGTAAAAGAATGGTCCTTCAAAGAGGAAAGCATCGATTGCTATATTTGTGCTAGAGCTTTTATTTTGAAAACATGAAACAATTTTGTCAACGGTAGTAATAAAGCATATGAGTTATGTACATTATATCTTACAAGTTGCAAGTCTCATGCATAGTATACTAATAGTGCCCGCACCTTGTCCTAATTAGCTTGGACTACCGGATCTTTGCAATGCACATGTTTTAACCAAGTGTCACAATGGGGTACCTCCATGCCGCTCGTACAAAGTCTAAGGAGAAAGCTCGCATTTTGGATTTCTCGCTTTTGATTATTCTCAACTTAGACATCCATACCGGGACAACATGAACAACAGATAATGGACTCCTCTTTAATGCATAAGCATGTGGCAACAATTATTATTCTCATATGAGATTGAGGATATATGTCCAAGACTGAAACTTTCACCATGAATCATGGCTTTAGTTAGCGGCCCAATGTTCTTCTCTAACAATATGAATGCTCCAACCAGGAAGGTGGTAGATCTCTCTTACTTCAGACAAGATGGACATGCATAGCAACTCACATGATATTCAACAAAGAATAGTTGATGGCGTCCCCAGAAGCATGGTTATCGCACAACAAGCAACTTAATAAGAGATAAAGTGCATAAGTACATATTCAATACCACAATAGTTTTTAAGCTATTTGTCCCATGAGCTATATATTGCAAAGGTGAATGATGGAATTTTAAAGGTAGCACTCAAGCAATTTACTTTGGAATGGCGGATAAATACCATGTAGTAGGTAGGTATGGTGGACACAAATGGCATAGTGGTTGGCTCAAGTATTTTGGATGCATGAGAAGTATTCCCTCTCGATACAAGGTTTAGGCTAGCAAGGTTATTTGAAACAAACACAAGGATGAACGGTACCGCAAAACTCACATAAAAGACATATTGTAAACATTATAAGACTCCATACCGTCTTCCTTGCTGTTCAAAACTCAATACTAGATGTTATCTAGACTCTAGAGAAACCAAATATGCAAACCAAATTAGCAAGCTCTAAGTGTTTCTTCATTAATGGGTGCAAAGTATATGATGCAAGAGCTTAAACATGAGCACAACAATTGCCAAGTATCAAATTATCCAAGACATATTAGAGTTACTACATGTAGCATTTTCCAATTCCAACCATATAACAATTTAACGAAGAAGAAACTTCGCCATGAATACTATGAGTAGAGCCTAAGGACATATTTGTCCATATGCTACAGCGGAGCGTGTCTCTCTCCCACAAAGTGAATGCTAGGATCCATTTTATTCAAACAAAACAAAAAACAAAAACAAACCGACGCTCCAAGCAAAGTGCATAAGATGTGACGGAATAAAAATATAGTTTCGGGGGAGGAACTCGATAATGTTGTCGATGAAGAAGGGGATGCCTTGGGCATCCCCAAGCTTAGACGCTTGAGTCTTCTTGATATATGCAGGGGTGAACCGCCGGGGCATCCCCAAGCTTAGAGCTTTCACTCTTCTTGATCATAGTATATCATCCTCCTCTCTTGACCCTTGAAAACTTCCTCCACACCAAACTCGAAACAACTCATTAGAGGGTTAGTGCATAATAAAAATTAACATGTTCAGAGGTGACAAAATCATTCTTAACACTTCTGGACATTGCATAAAGCTACTTGGACATTAATGGAACAAAGAAATTCATCCAACATAGCAAAAGAGGCAATGCAAAATAAAAGGCAGAATCTGTCAAAACAGAACAGTCCGTAAAGATGGATTTTATTAGGGCACCAGACTTGCTCAAATGAAAATTCCCAAATTGAATGAAAGTTGCGTACATATCTGAGGATCACGCACGTAAATTGGCTTAATTTTCTGAGCTACCTACAGGGAGGTAGACCCAGATTCATGACAGCAAAGAAATCTGGAACTGCGCAGTAATCCAAATCTAGTATCAACCTTTCTATCAACGACTTTACTTGGCACAACAAGACACAAAACTAAGATAAGGAGAGGTTGCTACAGTAGTAAACAACTTCCAAGACACAAATATAAAACAAAGTACTGTAGCAAAATAACACATGGGTTATCTCCCAAGAAGTTCTTTCTTCGTAGCCATTAAGATGGGCTCAGCAGTTTTAATGATGCACTCGCAAGAAATAGTATTTGAAGCAAAAGAGAGCATCAAGAGGCAAATTCAAAACACATTTAAGTCTAACATGCTTCCTATGCATAGGAATCTTGTAAATAAACAAGTTCATGAAGAGCAAAGTGACAAGCATAGGAAGATAAAACAAGTGTAGCTTCAAAAATTTCAGCACATAGAGAGGTGTTTTAGTAACATGAAAATTTCCACAACCATATTTTCCTCTCTCATAATAACTTTCAGTAGCAACATGAGAAAACTCAACAATATAACTATCACATAAAGCATTCTTATCATGAGTCTCATGCATAAAATTATTACTCTCCACATAAGCATAATCAATTTTACTAATTGTAGTGGGAGCAAATTCAACAAAGTAGCTATCATTATTATTCTCATCAAGTGTAGGAGGCATAGTATAATCACAATAAAATTTACTCTCCATAGTAGGTTGTACCAAAAGACCACTATTATAATCATCATAAATAGGACGCAAAGTATCATCAAAGAAAATTTTCTCCTCAATGCTTGGGGGACTAAAAAGATCATGAAAACCAGCTTCCCCAAGCTTAGAACTTTCTATATTATTATCAACAATGGTGTTCAAAGCGTTCATACTAATATTACTACCAACATGCAAATAAGATTTCATAGGTTTTTTAATTTTCGCATCAAACAATCCATGTTTTAAATCAGGAAATAGAATAAGAAGCTCATTGTTGTCCATTATGCCAAACTAGTGTAAACAAGAAACAAAAAGATGCAATTGCAGGATCTAAAGGAAATAGCTTCGAGCACAAACACAATGGCGCCGAAAAAGTACGTTACACTGGAACCGGAGTATGAGTGCCTTTTACCTTTCCTCCCCGGCAACGGCGCCGGAAAAGTGCTTGATGTCTACGGGAGCTTCTATTCTTGTAGAAAGTGTTGGGCCTCCAAGAGCGAGAGGTTTGTAGAACAGCAGCAAGTTTCCCTTATGTGGATCACCCAAGGTTTATCGAACTCGGGGAGGAAGAGGTCAAAGATATCCCTCTCATGCAACCCTGCAACCACAAAGCAAGAAGTCTCTTGTGTCCCCAACACACCTAATAGGTGCACTAGTTCGGCGAAGAGATAGTGAAATACGGGTGGTATGAATAAGCAGTAGCAACGGCAACGGCACCGGAAAAGTGCTTTGCCCGGGACGAGTAAACAAGCGGTAGTAACGCAGCAGTAGTAACGCAGTAAAACGAGTAAACAAGCAGCGGTAGCAGTATTTAGGAACAAGGCCTAGGGATTAGACTTTCACTAGTGGACACTCTCAACATTGATCACATAACGAGAATAGATAAATGCATACTCTACACTCTTGTTGGATGATGAACACATTGCGTAGGATTACACGAACCCTCAATGCCGGAGTTAACAAGCTCCACAATTAAATGTTCATATTTAAATAACCTTAGAGTGCAAGAAAGATCAATTCGACTAAACCAAGTACTAACACAGCATGCACACTGTCACCTTCACGCTATGTAGGAGGAATAGATCTCATCAATACTATCATAATGATAATTAACTCCACAATCTACAAGAGATCGTGATCATAGCATATGCCAAGTACTAACACGGATGCACACACTGTCACCATTACACCGTGCAGGAGGAATAAACTACTTTAATAACATCACTAGAGTAGCACATGGATAAATTGTGATACAAAACACATTGCAATCATAAAGAGATATAAATAAGCACTTCACTACGCCATTCATAACGGTGAGTAAGTATTACGTGAAATATAGCCTAAGAGACCCACACGGTGCACACACTGTCACCTTTACACACGTGGGACAAGGAGTCTCCGGAGATCACATAAGTAAAACTCACTTGACTAGCATAGTGACATCTAGATTACGAGCATCATCATATGAATCTCAATCATGTAAGGCAGCTCATGAGATTATTGTATTGAAGTACATAGGAGAGAGATGAACCACATAGCTACCGGTACAGCCCCGAGCCTCGATGGAGAACTACTCCCTCCTCATGGGAGCAGCAGCGGTGATGAAGATGGCGGTGGAGATGGCAGCGATGTCGATGGAGAAGCCTTCGGGGGCACTTCCCCGCTCCGGCGGGGTGCCGGAACAGAGACTCCTGTCCCCCGGATTTTGGCTTCGCGATGGCGGCGGCTCCGGAAGGTTTTCCGTATCGTGGTTCTTCGCATCGGGGTTTTCTCGACGGAGGCTTTAAATAGGCGGAAGGGCAGCGTCGGAGGGTCGAAGAGGCGGCGGCACCATAGGCGGCGCGGCCGGGGCCCGGGCCGCGCCACCCTATCATCCGGGACCCACGGGGCCCCCTCCGGCGGCTCTCGGGTGTTCCGGATGCTTCCGGTGAAAATAGGAACCTGGGTCTTGATTTCGTCCGATTCCGAGAATATTTCGTTACTAGGATTTACTGAAACCAAAAACAGCAGAAAACGAGAGCTGGCACTTCGGCATCTTGTTAATAGGTTAGTTCCAGAAAATGCACGAATATGACATAAAGTGTGCATAAAACATGTAGGTATCATCAATAATATGGCATAGAACATAAGAAATTATCGATACGTCGGAGACGTATCATGGCGTCGAAGATAAGCACCCCAGTTTGTGCACTCTATTTTGGAAGAAAGTGTGAAAGGGACCTTTGGCAGCATAAAAGCAGAGGGGTTCGGGGATGCAATGTCTAGACCAGTGATCATGGCCACGTCTAGTAGGGTTGGTGTAATGGGGCCATGACCAAACATGAAGCAATTCAAAGCATCAGACCAAAAGTAGCCGATGGTTTTCAGAAGGTTTTCATGTTTCTCAAGGGGAGACAGTGATAAAGCTAAAGCATCGGCTATTCCCGTGGTTTCCCAGGTGGCTTGGTGAGTTTTGGATATTCTATTGTACCATGAAACCCAATCTTCGGGAGGATTAGGCCAGGCTCGTAAGCAGTCGGCCCAAGAAGTCAGATCTAAATTCTGGTTCACGAAGGGAATTCTATTGGCCTCGCATGAAATCAAATGGGCAGGACTCTCGGTAGAACGAGGGCCAAGACAGAGAGCATTTGGGAGAGAAGGATGCGGCAGCAGAATGTCTGATACCTAAAAAATTAATGACGGGATGAGACATTGATTCAGATGTTTGCTGTAATTCTAACACTATGCTCGGACAGCGAGGAGCGGTTGTGGATTACCTTCAGGCCAGAGACCGTAGCGTTGGCGTTGGATGATTCCGCCATTGGATTCGCTGCGGAGTTGAATTTGCGCAATTGAGATCTGAGATTCGCGTGGCCGTAAGTTGGATCTGTTCGAGCAACGATTTGGGGATCTGAGTGTTACTCTTTCAGATAAGTTGCAGGTTACCGTTTGAATAGGCAACTGAGTTGGCCTTACTCGCGTTTTATGGTAAAGGCCGATGCGCTGCCATCGGCTCTTGACGCGTTGACTTGCTTTGACAATCGGCAAAATTGATAAGGAAGCAAAATCGGCTTAGAAATATTTTCTTCATTAATAAAAGGGGCTTTTACAGAGAAGAGCCGATTGCTCAAGGAAGGAAGAACAAAAGCCGATTACTACTACTAGTCCTATGCTAGTAGTCCCTAATCTAAGGGCCGTTGCTGCCCTCGTCGTCGCCGTCGTCGCTGCCGCCGGCACTACTGCCGGCGGGCTCCTCGTCGCTGCTCCCGTAGCCCTCGACGGGGGCCTCTTCCTCGTCGTCGTCGTCGTCCGACCCGGCGCGGAAGCGCTTCGCCGGCGGGTATTCGTCGGAGGAATCGTCGTCCTCCTCTTCCTCCTCCTCGTCGGAGGAGGTGAAGTCGTCCCAGGAGAAGAGGTCATCCTCGCTCTCCTCCTCCAGCTCCCCGTCGACGAGGAACTGGAAGTCATCTTCTCCGTCGGTCAAGGACTTGTCGTCCTCGGACCAGATGGAGGAATCATGGTCCTCGATGTCCCACTTCTCTGGGGCGCGGAGGTCGTACGCCGCCAGCGAGTCCCACTCCGCCGTGGGCTGACGGGAGGAAGAAGATGAGGAGGAGAGACCCGATGAGGCAGAGGAGGAGGAGGAGGAAGACATGGCTACGAGAGGAAGGGGGTTTTTGCCGACGGCTAGTACGGAGCAAGAGGATGAAGAGGCGAACTGCTCGGCGCGGTTAAATAAAGGGATATAGTGGAGAGTTAATGTTACAGCGGTTTCCGAGGAAGTGGTGCCAAAGAACTGTCAAATCGTGCAGAGAAGTTGAGAAGGCAAGGCATCATGATGAGGGATACTGTGACGGTTCTGCTCTGCCACGACGTGACCCGATAAAAAAAAAACAGAGTGGTTTTGGAATTATCATTGCCAAAACCAGGGGGCATGTGTTATCACTAGATTTTAACCAAGTCTGGAGATGGGCCGTGATTAAATGGGCTTAGAGAATATGCACGGAAAATATTCCTGAACCGGCCTTGTATAAGGAGTTTGGGCTAGATTGCCCGTGTATCTGTAAATTATAGTAGGATACGTGTTAGTTAGAATTAAGAGATAGAGTTTAGCTCGTACACGGTTGGGTTTATTCCCAAGTTAGAAAGTCTACGGACTATAAATATGTATCTAGGGTTATTGAGAAAGGAGGACGATCACGTTCACAACAAATCAATCTAGGCGCATCGCCACCCCTTGTTTCGAGGGTTTCTCCCGGGTAAGCAACATGTTGCCTAGATCGCATCTTGCGATCTAGGCAGTATCGGTTTATTCGTTGTTGGTGTTGCTCGTGCTGAAGCCTTTTTGATGGCGAGCAACACCCTTATCTCAGGTGTTTTGGGGCTGACGTCGATGCTTTCATGATATACTTGCTTAGCTACGCTGCCCCTCGATATCTAGCTGCCCTTACACCTATCTTAGGTGTAAGGGTAGCATCTTGCTTGTTCTTTATTTAGTAGATCTGATCCGTTATAGTTGTTCCTTGTTCTTCAAGGATTAGTTTGATATCCGCATGGTTAGGCCTTATAAACGGGTTGAACGATCCGGTAGTGCGTAAGGTATGGTTTATTAAGTCCTAGAGGGATTGTTCGGGGATCAACTTCGTGTTGGTTTTTAGGCCTCTTTAGGGCTGGTTTTCCATCATCTTACGTATCTGCTAGGCTCAACTACGCGTAGGATGTTCCGGTTATGCGGTGAAAACCCTAGACTATCGTAGATTAGTTTAACTTGATATTGATAAAGCATGATCCCCATGTCATTATAAATCTAACGTGAACCATGGGGCAATCGGCTCTTTGAGCCGATCCACAGGGCAACCTAAGAGCCGATCGGGGCTCGTATTTAATGTTTACGTGTTTGCCATGCAGGAAACTAATCGAAGCAATCCATCACCTTCCTGACAAGGTATAGGTCAGGTGGCACGCCCTCGCAACCGCCAGGACGTGTGCCGGAGCATTGCGGGCCGTTGCCCGAGGGACCAGGATCCACCAGCAGTCCTGGGAGCCTCCCGGCTCTCCGTGTTGCCCGTCGCTGCTCGCCGGTGGGTTTTGGTAGGCAACAGAGCCAAGGAACACGTGAAGGTTGTTGGTGGCGGAGTGTAGTGCGGCGCAACACCAGGGATTCCGGCGCCAACGTGGAACCTGCACAACACAATCAAAGTACTTTGCCCCAACGTAACAGTGAGGTTCTCAATCTCACCGGCTTGATGAAAACAAAGGATTAGATGTATAGTGTGGAAGATGATGTTTGTTTGCGAAGAACAGTAAAGAACAAGTATTGCAGTAGATTGTAATTCAGATGTAAAGAATGGACCGGGGTCCACAGTTCACTAGTGGTGTCTCTCCGATAAGAAATAGCATGTTGGGTGAACAAATTACAGTTGGGCAATTGACAAATAAAGAAGGCATAACAATGCACATACATATATCATGATGAGTACTATGAGATTTAATCGGGGCATTACGACAAAGTACATAGACCGCTATCCGAGCATGCATCTATGCCTAAAAAGTCCACCTTCAGGGTTATCATCCGAACCCCTTCCAGTATTAAGTTGCAAACAACAGACAATTGCATTAAGTATGGTGCGTAATGTAATCAACACAAATATTCTTAGACAAAGCATCGATGTTTTATCTCTAGTGGCAACAACACATCCACAACCTTAGAACTTTCTATCACTGTCCCAGATTCAATGGAGGCATGAACCCACTATCGAGCATAAATACTCCATCTTGGAGTCACAAGTATCAACTTGGCCAGAGCCTCTACTAGCAACGGAGAGCATGCAAGAACATAAACAACATATATGATAGATTGATAATCAACTTGACATAGTATTCAATATTCATCGGATCCCAACAAACACAACATGTAGCATTACAAATAGATGATCTTGATCATGATAGGCATCTCACAAGATCTAACATGATGGCACAATGAGGAGAAGACAACCATCTAGCTACTGTTATGGACCCATAGTCCAGGGGTGAACTACTCACACATCAATCTGGAGGCGATCATGGCGATGAAGAGACCTCCGGGAGATGATTCCCCTCTCCGGCAGGGTGCCGGAGGCGATCTCTGATACGTCTCAAACGTATCTATAATTTCTTATGTTCCATGCTACTTTTATGATGATACTCACATGTTTTATAGACAATATATGTCATTATTATGAATTTTCCGACACTAACCTATTGACGAGATGCCGAAGAGCCGATTGCTTTGTTTCTCGCTGTTTTTGGTTTCAGAAATCCTACAAAGGAAATATTCTCGGAATTGGACGAAATCAACGCCCAGGATCTTATTTTTCCACGAAGCTTCCAGAAGACCGAGAGAGATACGAAGTGGGGCCACGAGGTGGCGACACAACAGGGCGGCGCGGCCCAGGTCTTGGCCGCGCGGCCCTGGTGTGTGGGCCCCTCGTGACGCCCCCGACTCTGCCCTTCCGCCTACTTAAAGCCTTCGTCGCGAAACCCCCAGTACCGAGAGCCACGATACGGAAAACCTTCCAGAGACGCCGCCGCCGCCAATCCCATCTTGGGGGATTCGGGAGATCGCCTCCCGGCACCCTGCCGGAGAGGGGAATCATCTCCCGGAGGTCTCTTCATCACCATGATCGCCTCCGGATCGATGTGTGAGTAGTTCACCCCTGGACTATGGGTCCATAGCAGTAGCTAGATGGTTGTCTTCTCCTCATTGTGCTATCATGTTAGATCTTGTGAGCTGCCTATCATGATAAAGATCATCTATTTGTAATGCTACATGTTGTGTTTGTTGGGATCCGATGAATATTGAATACTATGTCAAGTTGATTATCAATCTATCATATATGTTGTTTATGTTCTTGCATGCTCTCCGTTGCTAGTAGAGGCTCGGCCAAGTTGATACTTGTAACTCCAAGAGGGAGTATTTATGCTCGATAGTGGGTTCATGCCTCCATTCAATGCGGGGAGTGACAGCAACCTCTAAGGTTGTGGATGTGCTGTTGCCACTAGGGATAAAACATCGATGCTTTGTCTAAGGATACTTGTGTTGATTACATTACGCACCATACTTAATGCAATTGTCTGTTGTTTGCAACTTAATACTGGAAGGGGTTCGGATGATAACCTGAAGGTGGACTTTTTAGGCATATATGCATGCTGGATAGCGGTCTATGTACTTTGTCGTAATGCCCTGATTAAATCTCATAGTACTCATCATGATATATGTAAGTGCATTGTTATGCCTTCTTTATTTGTCAATTGCCCAACTGTAATTTGTTCACCAACATGCTATTTATCTTATGGGAGAGACACCACTAGTGAACTGTGGACCCCGGTCCATTCTTTACATCTGAAATACAATCTACTGCAATTGTTCTTTACTGTTCTTCGCAAACAATCATCATCTTCCACACAATACGTTTAATCCTTTGTTTACAGCAAGCCGGTGAGATTGACAACCTCATTGTTACGTTGGGGCAAGGTACTTTGATTGTGTTGTGCAGGTTCCACGTTGGCGCCGGAATCCCTGATGTTGCGCCGCACTACACTCCGACACCAACAACCTTCACGTGTTCCTTGATTCCTACTGGTTCGATAACCTTGGTTTCTTACTGAGGGAAAACTTGTTGCTGTACGCATCACACCTTCCTCTTGGGGTTCCCAACGGACGTGTGCTTCACGCGCCATCAATCTCCTGAATCCCCCGAGATGGGATTGGCGGCGGCGTCTCTGGAAGGTTTTCTGTATCGTGGCTCTCGGTACTGGGGTTTTCGCGACGAAGGCTTTAAGTAGGCGGAAGGGCGGAGTCGGAGGGCTGACGGGGGACCCACACCATAGGGCGGCGCGTGCCCCCCTCTGGCCGCGCCAGCCTATGGGTACGGGGCCCATCGCCCCACTTCGTTTCCTTTTCGGTCTTCTGGAAGCTTCGTGGAAAAATAAGACCCTGGGCGTTGATTTCGTCCAATTCCGAGAATATTTCCTTTGTAGGATTTCTGAAACCAAAAGCAGCAGAAAACAGCAACTGGCTCTTCGGCATCTCGCCAATAGGGTAGTGCCGGAAAATGCATAATAATGACATAAAATGTGTACAAAACATGTGAGTATCATCATAAAAGTAGCATGGAACATAAGAAATTATAGATACGTTTGAGACGTATCAAGCATCCCCAAGCTTAGTTCCTACTCGCCCTCGAGTAGGTAAACGATAACAAAGATAATTTCTGAAGTGACATGCTATCATAATCTTGAAAATACTATTGTAAAGCATATGAGATGAATGCAGAGATTCGAAGCAATGGTGAAGACAATGAGTAAACAAAAGAATCATATAGCAAAGACTTTTCATGAATAATACTTTCAAGACAAGCATCAATAAGACTTGCATAAGAGTTAACTCATAAAGCAATAAATTCTTAGTAGAAAGCTTTGAAGCAACACAAAGGAAGATATAAGTTTCAGCGGTTGCTTTCAACTTCAACATGTATATCTCATGGATAATTGTCAACACAAAGTAATATAACAAGTGCAATAGGTAAACATGTAAGAATCAATGCACACGAGTTGATACAAGTGTTTGCTTCTAAGATAGAAAGAAGTAGGTAAAGCTGACTCAACAATAAAGTAGAAGATAGGCCCTTCGCAGGGGAAGCATGGATTACTATTTTTGTGCTAGAGATTTTCATTTTGAAAACATAGAAACAATTTTGTCAACGGTAGTAATAAATCATATGTGTTATGTATAAGATATCCTATAAGTTGCAAGCCTCATGCATAGATTACCAATAGTGCTCGCACCTTGTCCTAATTAGCTTGGATTAACATGGATTATCATTGCATAACATATGTTTCAACCAAGTGTCACAAAGGGGTACCTCTATGCCGCTCTGTACAAAGGTCTAAGGAGAAAGTTCGCATTGGATTTCTCGCTTTTTGATTATTCTCAACTTAGACATCCATACCGGGACAACATAGACAATAGATAATGGACTCCTCTTTAATGCATAAGCATTCAACAACAGGTAATATTCTCATAAGAGATTGAGGATTAATTGTCCAAACTGAAACTTCCACCATGATTCATGGCTTTAGTTAGCGGCCCAATGTTCATCTCTAACAATATGCATACTCAAACCATTTGATCATGAAAATTGCCCTTACTTCAGACAAGACGAACATGCATAGCAACTCACATGATATTCAACAAAGGTGTAATAATTGATGGCGTCCCCAGAAACATGGTTACCGCTCAACAAGCAACTTATTAAGAAATAAGATACATAAGTACATATTCTTCACCACAATAGTTTTTGAGGCTATTTTCCCATGAGCTATATATTGCAAAGACAAAGAATAGAATTTTAAAGGTAGCACTCAAGTAATTTACTTTGGAATGGCAGAGAAATACCATGTAGTAGGTAGGTATGGTGGACACAAATGGCATGGTTTTTGGCTCAAGGATTTGGATGCATGAGAAGAATTCCTCTCAATACAAGGCTAGGCTAGCAAGGTTGTTTGAAGCAAACTCAAGTATAAAACGGTGCAGCAAAGCTTACATATGAACATATTGCAAACATTATAAGACTTTATATCGTCTCCTTGTTGTTCAAACACCTTAACCAGAAAATATCTAGACTCTAGAGACCAATCATGCAAACCAAATTTTAACAAGCTCTATGTAGTTCTTCATTACTAGGTACAAAGTACATGATGCAAGAGCTTAAACATGATCTATATGAGCACAACAATTGCCAAGTATCAAATTATTCAAGACATTATACCAATTACCACATGCAGCATTTTCTGTTTCCAACCATATAACAATGAACGAAGCAGTTTCAACCTTCGCCATGAACATTAAGAATAAAGCTAAGAACATATGTGTTCATACGAAACAGCGGAGCGTGTCTCTCTCCCACACAAGGAATGCTAGGATCCGATTTTATTCAAACAAAAACAAAAATAAAAACAAACAGACGCTCCAAGTAAAACACATAAGATGTGACGGAATAAAAATATAGTTTCACTAGAGGTGACCTGATAAGTTGTCAATGAAGAAGGGATGCATTGGGCATCCCCAAGCTTAGATGCTTGAGTCTTCTTAAAATATGCAGGGATGAACCACGGGGGCATCCCCAAGCTTAGACTTTTCACTCTTCTTGATCATATTGTATCATCCTCTTCTCTTGACCCTTGAAAACTTCCTCCACACTAAACTCAAAACAAACTCATTAGAGGGTTCGTGCATAATTGAAAATTCATATATTCAGAGGTGACATAATCATTCTTAACACTTCTGGACATTGCACAAAGCTACTGAAAGTTAATGGAACAAAAAATCCATCAAACATAGCAAAACAGGCAATGCGAAATAAAAGGCAGAATCTGTCAAAACAGAACAGTCCGTAAAGACGATTTTTTAAGGGGCACTTGACTTGCTCAGATGAAAATTCCCAAATTGAATGAAAGTTGCGTACATATCTGAGGATCACGCCCGTAAATTGGAAGATTTTTCTAAATTTTCTACAGAAGGGGCTGCTCAATTTCGTGACAGTAAAAAATCTGTTTCTGCGCACTAATCCAAATCTAGTATTGACTTTACTATCAAAGACTTTACTTGGCACAACAATGCAATAAAATAAAGATAAGGAGAGGTTGCTACAGTAGTAACAACTTCCAAGACTCAAATTTTAAACAAAAGTGCAGAAGTAAAATAATGGGTTGTCTCCCATAAGCGCTTTTCTTTAACGCCTTTCAGCTAGGCGCAGAAAGTGTGAATCAAGTATTATCAAGAGATGAAGCATCAACATAATAATTTGTTCTAATAATAGAATCATAAGGTAACTTCATTCTCTTTCTAGGGAAGTGTTCCATACCTTTCTTGAGAGGAAATTGATATTTAATATTACCTTCCTTCATATCAATGGTAGCACCAACGGTTCGAAGAAAAGGTCTTCCCAATATAATGGGACAAGATGCATTACATTCAATATCCAAGACGACAAAATCAATGGGGACAAGGTTATTGTTAACCATAATGCGAACATTATCAATCCTCCCCAAAGGTTTCTTTATAGCATTATCAGCAAGATTAACATCCAAATAACAGTTTTTCAATGGTGGCAAGTCAACCATATCATAGATTTTCTTAGGCATAACAGAAATACTTGCACCAAGATCACATAAAGCATTACAATCAAAATCATTGACCCTCATCTTAATGATGGGCTCCCAACCATCTTCTAACTTCCTAGGAATAGAAGTTTCAAGTTTTAGTTTCTCCTCTCTAGCTTTTATGAGAGCATTTGTAATATGTTTTGTAAAGGCCAAATTTATAGCACTAGCATTGGGACTTTAAGCAAGTTTTTGTAAGAACTTTATAACTTCAGAAATGTGACAATCATCAAAATCTAAACCATTATGATCTACAGCAATGGAATCATTGTCCCCAATATTTTGAAAAATTTCAGCGAGTTTTATCACAAACGGTTTCAGCGAGTTTTAGCAATTTCAGCGAGTTTCAGGCAATTTTGCACGCTTTGCACTAGGAGTAGAAACATTGCCAACACCAATTATTTTACCATTGATAGTAGGGGGTGTAGCAACATGTGAAGAATTATCATTACTAGTGGTGGTAATAGTCCAAACTTTAGCTACATTATTCTCTTTAGCAACATGTGCATGCAATTCAGCCATCAATCTAATATTCTCATTAATTCGAACTTGGATGGCGTTTGCTGTAGTAACAATTTTATTATCATTATCCTTATTAGGCATAAATTTCAATTTTAAAAGATCAACATCAGAGGCAAGACTATCAACCTTAGAAGCAAGAATATCAACTTTATCAAGCTTTTCCTCAATAGATTTGTTAAAAGCAGTTTGTGTACTAATAAATTCTTTAAGCATGGCTTCAAGACCAGGGGTACACTCCTATTATTGTTGTAAGAATTACCATAAGAATTACCATAACCATTACCATTAGCGAAGGATGTGTCCTATAGTTGTTACCGAATTATTCCTATAAGCATTGTTGTTGAAATTATTATTTTTAATGAAGTTCACATCAACATGTTCTTCTTGGGCAACCAATGAAGCTAAAGGAACATTATTAGGATCAACATTAGATCTACCATTCACAAGCATAGACATAATAGCATCAATCTTATCACTCAAGGAGGAGGTTTCTTCAACAGAATTTACCTTCTTACCTTGTGGAGCTCTTTCCGTGTGCCATTCAGAGTAATTTATCATCATATAATCAAGAAGATTTGTTGCCACCCCCAAAGTGATGGACATAAAAGTACCTCCTGCAGCTGAATCCAATAGGTTCCGCGAAGAAAAATTCAATCCTGCATAGAAGGTTTGGATGATCATCCAAGTAGTTAGTCCATGGGTAGGGCAATTCTTTATCAAAGATTTCATTCTCTCCCATGCTTGAGCAACATGTTCATTATCCAATTTCTTAAAATTCATTATGCTACTTCTCAAAGATATAATTTTAGTGGGAGGATAATATCTACCAATAAAAGCATCCTTACATTTAGTCCATGAATCAATACTATTCTTAGGCAAAGATAGCAACCAATCTTTAGCTCTTCCTCTTAAGGAGAAAGGAAACAATTTTAATTTTATAATGTCACCATCTACATCCTTATACTTTTGCATTTCACAAAGTTCAACAAAATTATTAAGATGGGCAGCGAGCATCATCGGAACTAACACCGGAAAATTGCTCTCTCATAACAAGATTTAGTAAAGCAGGTTTAATTTCATAAAATTCTGCTGTAGTAGCAGGTGGAGCAATAGGTGTGCATAGGAAATCATTATTATTTGTGCTAGTGAAGTCACACAACTTAGTATTCTCAACAGTACCCATTTTAGCAGTAGTAAATAAAACAAACTAAATAAAGTAAATGCAAGTAACTAATTTTTTGTGTTTTTAATATAGAAAGCAAACAAAGCAGTAAATAAAATAAAGTAAAGCAAGACAAAAACAAAGTGAAGAGATTGGATGTGGGAGACTCCCCTTGCAGCGTGTCTTGATCTCCCCGGCAACGACGCCAGAAAACTGTCTTGATGGCGTGTAAGACACACGTCCATTGGGAACCCCAAGAGGAAGGTGTGATGTGTACAGCGACAAGTTTTTCCTCAGTAAGAAACCAAGGTTATTGAACCAGTAGGAGTCAAGGAACACGTGAAGGTTGTTGGTGGCGGAGTGTAGTGCGGCGCAACACCAGGGATTACGGCGCCAACGTGGAACCTGCACAACACAATCAAAGTACTTTGCTCCAACGTAACGGTGAGGTTCTCAATCTCACCGGCTTGCTGAAAACAAAGGATTAGATGTATAGTGTGGAAGATGATGTTTGTTTGCGAAGAACAGTAAAGAACAAGTATAGCAGTAGATTGTATTTCAGATGTAAAGAATGGACCGGGGTCCACAGTTCACTAGTGGTGTCTCTCCGATAAGAAATAACATGTTGGGTGAACAAATTACAGTTGGGCAATTGACAAATAAAGAAGGTATAACAATGCACATACATATATCATGATGAGTACTATGAGATTTAATCAGGGCATTACGACAAAGTACATAGACCGCTATCCAGCATGCATCTATGCCTAAAAAGTCCACCTTCAGGTTATCATCCGAACCCCTTCCAAGTATTAAGTTGCAAACAACAGACAATTGCATTAAGTATGGTGCGTAATGTAATCAACACAAATATCCTTAGACAAAGCAACGATGTTTTATCCCTAGTGGCAACAGCACATCCACAACCTTAGAACTTTCTGTCACTGTCCCAGATTCAATGGAGGCATGAACCGACTATCGAGCATAAATACTCCCTCTTGGAGTCACAAGTATCAACTTGGCCAGAGCCTCTACTAGCAACGGAGAGAATGCAAGAATATAAACAACATATATGATAGATTGATAATTAACTTGACATAGTATTCATTCATCGGATCCCAACAAACACAACATGTAGCATTACAAATAGATGATCTTGATCATGATAGGCAGCTCACAAGATCTAACATGATGGCATAATGAGGAGAAGACAACCATCTAGATACTGCTATGGACCCATAGTCCAGGGGTGAACTACTCACACATCAATCCGGAGGCGATCATGGCGATGAAGAGACCTCCGGGAGATGATTCCCCTCTCCGGCAGGGTGCCGGAGGTGATCTCCTGAATCCCCCGAGATGGGATTGGCAGCGGCGGCGTCTCTGGAAGGTTTTCCGTATCGTGGCTCTCGGTACCGGGGTTTTCGCGATGAAGGCTTTAAGTAGGCGGAAGGGCGGAGTCGGAGGGCTGACGGGGACCCACACCATAGGGCGGCGCGGGCCCCCCTCTGGCCGCGCCGGCCTATGGGTACGGGGCCCCGTCGCCCCACTTCATTTCCCTTTCGGTCTTCTGGAAGCTTCGTGGAAAAATAAGACCCTGTGCATTGATTTCGTCCAATTCCGAGAATATTTCCTTTGTAGGATTTCTGAAACGAAAAACAGCAGAAAACAGCAACTGACTCTTCGGCATCTCGTCAATAGGTTAGTGCCGGAAAATGCATAATAATGACATAAAATATGTATAAAACATGTGAGTATCATCATAAAAGTAGCATGGAACATCAGAAATTATAGATACGTTTGAGACGTATCAACAACCTCACTGCAACGTTGGGGCAAAGTATTTTTGTTTTGGTGTGTGTAGGTTCCACGTTGTGCTGACGCCGGTAGTGCGCCCTGCCAGTAGTCAGCTAGCAACACCTTCAGAAGTCACGCCTTCCTCCTACTTGTCAGTTAAATTTTTTTTTCTTACTGAGAGAAAACTTACTATTGTGCTCATCATACCTTCCTCTTGGGGTTCCCCAACGGTGTGCAATCTGCGCTCATCAGTGGAAAGAGGTTCAAGAAGAAAGCCATCGGTCACCCAGGGCCACGTGTAACCATTTTGGAAGACGAATGATTGTGTGATTCGTGGATGACGGTAAGTGTTGAAACTATGACCATCGCGAAAAAAGTGGCCCCTATTAAAAGAGGATCAAAACTAACTTCGATGAGCGCAAGATCATCGACCTACCGTTTGATTCACATGAAGAGGAGCCAAAAGGACATGTCATGCCGGTGGGGAATCACACAACGCGCCATCAACCAATTCCATGTGTATGCCAAGAAAACATCCTGGCAAGGATTGAGAGTGGCCCAAACGTTGAGGGCCAACTTGACCGTGCACTAGATATACATCCATTTCGCAATGAAGGAAGATGGTTCTGTTTGATAGATTGCTTCACAAATTTGAAGAGCCGCGAGAAACACTTGAATTACACTGAACAAAGCCGGATAGAACATTGCTAATTTCGACGCGCCCTTGGGCACCTCGGCGGGCAACCCTACCGGCACAAAGAAGGGCAAGGCGGATATCGTTAGGTGTCATCATCGAACCAGGTGCAATTCTTCATTCACAAGTGAAAGGCCAAAATCACGTCAATCTCAGTCATTCGAGCTGAAGAAAAAAAAGCAGGATTCATGTTAGAGAATGAAGACAAGAATATTGAGCTCGAGACATCGAGGGTTATGGTAAAGAAGAGATAGGAGGATTTCGTGATCTCGACCCAACACATCGAACATACGCGAAGTATATGTTTATAATATAACTTTCACTAAAATTAATATGCTAGGTAGTAGTGCACATGGTGCTTTGCTCATAGGTCTAAATGCACCTATTAAGAAAAATGTATTTTAATTTTATTCTAAAATCTCAAAAGTTTCTGAAAAAAAACCGATGTTGTACATCCGGATATTCCATGTTCACTCACAAATGCTTGTGAAAATGAACATTTTGTATGGCCTACGTAAAAAAGATAAAAATATTCCACGTGATAAACTATTTTAAATCACTGAAAAATGTATTCTTTACACAGCACATACAAAATGTCATTTCTTTGCGAAACTTAGTGTGTACATAAAATATCAAAATGTACAGCAAAAAGAATTCGAAATTTTTGGGATATTTTAAAATATGTTGTTTAGACAACGGGTTCATATGAACCAAAGAGGATTTGGCGGTAGTACTAGTAGTGCTGTTGTACATCTGCGCCGATGGCGTACATTTATATTCAACCGGACTTGTGCCTCGATCCGCTCCCAACGACGGGACGAGTTACTGAAGCCTTCTCCTATACGCTCCAGCGCTCGGTGCAGTCAGCGGCTCGGGGCAGGTGTCCGTGCAGATTGGCCGGCCGTGTGAAAAGCAAACCAGCTTCACCCTCCTCCTCCTCGGTACCATTGCCACCACGCCACCACTAATTAGAGCAAGTATAGTAAGGCTGACTCAGCAGGCTATAAGAATTAAAATAGTGTTGTTTTGCTTAGGTGGATGAGAGAGAAGTGGAGAGAGAAGAGAGATGGGCTCTCATGCAAGAGCCAGCTCTTGCACGTGCTCCTAGGCACTTTGTGAGTATGTGTGGTGGGCCTTTTACACATAAAGTTATCAATCCTTAAAGCCAACTACTACCTCCGTTTCAACGAATAAGGCGTCCTCGTTTTACGAGTTTTTTGTTTGACCAAGAATTACTTTAAATAGATCAAAATTGTTTGTATGAAATTAGTACCATTAAAAAGTTCTTTTCAATACGAATCCAACGGTACTAATTACATATAATATAATCAAGATTTTGTTGCTCAATTTTTATGGTCAAACTTCGTCTTGGAATACGCGTGCGCCTTATTCTTTGAAACGGAGGTAATATTGTACAAGTTAGCTATAAGCTGACTATAGCTAGCCTTATAGCCAGCACCCAGCTGCACTATTGGAATTGCTCTAACTACTATCTCCATACTCCAGCTTCCAACGACCACATCTGATGAGTAGTATTGGACAAAGCTCCTGCTTCACCTTCAGAAATCAGAACCAAGCTTAGTGAGAGGGAGAAGCTAGGCAGCTTCAAGGGGCAGGAGTTCATGGAGTTCCTGGACTGCCGCGGTTGCTCTCAGGCCCTGAGACTACTCATAGTGGGAGTAACATAGGTAGTAACATCACATATCTCAAGGCATTTTGGTGATATGGCATATCAATAAATGAAGAAAGAGAGTGGGGTGGCAACTAGCTATGTTACCATAACATCACACACCCCAAGACATGATGAGTCTACAACATAATAAATGACACAATGCATGACACCACATATAAGTTACTACACACTATGGAGGTAGTAACTTAGACTACTAGTAACATGACATATGTTACTGCTTTAAGTTACTCCTCACTATGACCAGCCTGAGGTCCCCTGTTTTCCATGTAAGCGTGCATTGTTTATCTAGTCCCATGACTGTTTTCCACCAGTATATATATAATGTCTTCATTTTGATCGACTGAATCTTCAATAATTGTCACCCTGCTTAATATTTTTTAGTGCTCCTTTGGTCACCCGCACTTCCTCTGCTCATCTTGCTGCGACAAACTCCCGGATAGCAAGTGCAAGACGTACTCCGGAGTTGACTTCGTACGCTGCCGCGCCATGGAGGCCGCCGTCAACAGGATTCTCCTGCCCTGCAAGCATGGATGCGGCGAGAACATCACCTACTACGGCAAGGAAGGGCACGAGAAGGCATGCAAGGAGGGGCCGTGCTTTTGCCCAGATCCGGGTTGCTGCTTCCGCGGGAACACCACGACGTTGTTCGACCACTTCACCACCCATCACAAGTGGCCAGCGAACAATTTCATCGACTATCTGTGGTGGACCTGGTACAATGAACCAAACGAATTTCATCAAACCATCACTAATTTAGCCTTTCACTTGATTCATTAGTGGAAGGACACAACATAATTAGTAGTGCTGACCCTAATGAACTTTTTCTCCAGCTTCGCCCCTGAGGTCTATCCACCAAACCCATCACAAGAGACGCGGTGACTTGATGTTCCTGCAGTTCCTGGCATCCGCGTCCTCCGTAGCGACGAGGGCCACCTATTCCTGCTCAACGTGGCGTCACTGGAGTCCCATGCACTCAAGGTCTCCATCGTCTCTGTCCAGGCTAACACTGAAGAACCCGTATATGCTCATTCAGCTACAAATGGCGTAGAGATCATTGTCAGAATGTTTGGCTGGATAGGATCACAAACTCATCCCTGTCCGATGGGTTACCAGAGGACTGCTCCTCCTGTATTTTGCCAAGTGTTCCCGGAGGCGGAGACCCTCCATTGCTCAAAGGCCTCTTTATTACCAGGAAGGTAGAAGATGATGACGAGATGGAATGGGAGGATGATGATGATGACGACGACAACGACGATGAGTATGAGGATGATTATGATGATTGACGTGCTAGTTGATGCGCTAATACTTCATTCTCTGGTGTGTGGCTGGAGTGCTTTGGTTCTTCTTGGTTACTTCCACCGTATTCAGTTACATGGATCAACGGACCGACATTTAATTAGTAGTTATTTCATAACAATTTTCGTATTAAGGGCTTGTTTGGTACTACAGTTTCAGTGGGGATTAGCGGGGATAATCCGCTCCAAACTTCAAATCCCCATTTCCCCAATACATATTTCGTGCTAGAGCATGAGCGAGTTTAATCCTAACTTATCCCCACTTTTCCCCAAATTTTAGTGTAAGTTTTTTAATCCCCAATACTCTACCCCTACCTAGTGGATTGGGGATGGGGTTTTGTGGGGATTGGATGACAACAGAGATTCACCCAATACTCTAGAGTATTATCTCCACTAATCCCCACTAAAACACTAGTATCAAACAAGGCCTAAGTGGGTTTCATGTACTGTAATGCTCTGAACTACATTTGTTATGGAGTAGTACACACATTTGATGAATGTTCAGAGAGTGATGGTGTCTCTCTCAATCTATAGTCTACCTTCAGTTGTGTGTAGTACCTAATACCTTCTATATGTCTCTGTTAATGGAAAAACTATGTTATTCTGGATATCCAAGCGTTATGCTGAACATGTGACTTCGTATGAGAATGCTAAAAGTGTTATGAAATAACTACTAATTAAATGTCGGAACATGCACAGAGCTGAGGTAGTGAGAAAGGAAAAGCTTGATCTTTTTATTCATCTAACTCAGTGCTTAGAATGTCCTCCGTATATAGCCATGGTAGGATTTAAGAGTTACAAGGTTTAATGAAAGAGAGTTAACACTAGTAATTCCATAGAGGTTATAGCTTTGATGACATAGAGTTATGGACATCCACATAAATAGGAATTTCATAACACTCATGGAGATGTTGGAAGATTTGACTTCATAAGTAATGGTCTTGCTATTAAGTTGAGCCGTTTGATAAGTGACTTGCAAGGCCATTTTGTGTATGAACATGTGCTATAGGATGTTCGACATTTATTCCAACTGACATGCAATAATCATTAAAAAAATCGATGTAAATTCACCAACGTTGTCCAAGTGTATGGTTTTAGTCGCATAATCTGGAAATTGTGCACGTAACTTTTGATTATCTGGGCCAGTAGCCGAGCAAACTCTAGGTTGCATGTTGATAACAATGTGACATGTGACCATCTAGTTGACGCATCAATTCAAACCATGAAATATCTAAATGATCCGCTTGTTGGGTGAATTGGTCCACATATATCTCCTTGTATGCGCTCTAGAAAAGCAAGGATTTCATACCCAACTTTAGCTGGTGATGGGCGCACAATCAAATTTCCCTTGAGAGCATGCAACGCATATGAATTCATTAGATTTCAGAACTTTGTGGTTCTTCAACATATGCCCACATGAGTTATTTATTATCTTTCACAACATATACCTCACTGACGCTCTCGGCAACCAAGCAGTTTATATGACGCTGCTTCACCGCAGCGACGCTGTCGGCCTCGCCATCCCTAATCTCGTTGTGCCTTGTCATCCCCAATCTCATCCAGGACTGCTGCGACAACACTCACCGCCCCTTTTGCCTCAATACGGACCACATAAGTGCTTCGCTCCTCTCTCCTTCTTCCTCCCTCTCCGCCCCCATCCTCTCTTCTGCCCGTTGACCGAGGGCGACCGGGCCAAACCCGTCCCTTCTCCGGCGGCGCTGCTGGTCGGAGATGGGGAGGGGGAGGCGCCGGTTCTGTAGATAGGTTCAGGTCTTGTGTTTTTGGCTGGATGCCATCGTTTGGGAGTCTAGCACCTGATCTTCTGGGCAAGATCCGGCGTGTTTGGTGGCGGAGGCGGCGCGGCAAGGAGCTCCGGCAGTCGGAGATGGAGCCGCTCGACCTTCCCCCAAGGATCTCCGTCAATAAGGCCAAGGTTTGCTCTCCCTCTTCGATTTCCATGTTTGTTCTGTTCGTTCTTCTCCCACTGGCCGGCCGTGGTGGTGAGGGGTGGGGAAGACGGATGGAGGATGGTGGATCGATGGAGATGAGCAGTGGCTCTTTGTCCCTGGTGTTTTGGTGCGGCACCGGTGGATGGCCGAGCAGCTGCGATGTCAAGTCCCCAAGGTTGGGGATGGAATCGTATGCTACTCTTGCCAAGCCCACCTGCAATAAGCACTGCGGGTTGCAAAGATGCGCCCTTGACATCCTCGACATCGACCTGGCCGGCCGTGGAGGCGAGGTGGAAGATGAAGATGGTGACGACGGTGTTTTCTTTGCTTTCCGGAGGTGGGAAGTTACTTTCTTGAGCAGCTCCAAGGCCACTCCATGGCCTATCCAATTGCCGGCGATGGATTCCGGCAAATCAACCTCCTTTGCGAGGTCTCTCCTGAGGTTTGCAGTTGCATACTACGGCTGCATGGAGACAAGTGGTTTCGTCCCCGCCTCTTTGCATGACGGCGGCGTAGCAGGCCTCTGGCTCGACGGCGGGGAAAGAGAAGGACCTGATTGTTTTTTTTTTCATCTCTCAATGAGGTCTTTGCTGCATATGCTAGGGACCTATATGTGTATTCAGATCTTATGGGGTCCTTTGTAATATTGTGTACCTCCTCCGTTTGGATTTAACGAGAAGCTTCCTGGCCCTTCGGGCCACTCCTTGTTCAAAAAAATACGGACCACATAGCCAGGATTCAAGATTCCAGCGACCTCGGAAGAATCTCCAAAGTGTAACCTGAAAAGGAATTTGCGAAGTTTAGCGAAATCAGAGTAGAACACCCAGATCCCCAAACCCTACCCATAATAGACTGTGGTGGCTTCGCTATGTTTGTATAGGACATCTTGGTCCGCTTCTTATGCTTAATACAATAACACGTAGATATTCTGCGAGTTCTAAAAAAAATAGACGAGATGTGAGAGGAGACAACACGTACGAACCTTTTCCGCGGGGCCTAGAGGAAATTCCATGTCCCCAGCTTCCAGCAGCAACCGCCGATGATGCTCCGCTGACACAGGCGCGGCCGCATATTTTGTATCATCCTCTCCCTCCTCTCCCCAACTGACATAAGCTAAGAATGCTTAATCCAATTGAAGACACGCCGGACGGAAATACTGAACCGGCAGTCCAAAATTCCCATAGATTTCAAGTTCTACCGGATCAAGAAAATGCCCGCGGAGATTGTAATTTTTAGCAGAATTAGTAAGAACTTGTGAATCTGAAACATTACCTATGTTGGTAGGTGGTGATTTCAATATTATTCGGAAAAGGGAAGAAAAGAATAATGATAATTTTAAAGGTAGGTGGCCCTTTGTTTTTAATGCAATTATTGAACATCTCAACTTAAGAGAAATTGCTCTTTCGGGGAGACAATATACGTGGGCGAGTCGTCGGGATGAACCTACGTATGAGAAGTTAGATAGAGTTCTAACATCCATATCTTGGGAACAGAAATTTCCTGCAGTGACTGTTCGTGCATTAACAAGGGCAGAATCGGATCATACACCTATTCTTATTGACTCAGGGGTTAAAGCTCACCTGGGTAACGTCTCAAAATTTTCTTTTGAGTTACATTGGTTGAAACAAGAAGGTTTTTTTGAGATGATACAAAAGGAATGGGGGCTAGTGACCGTTGGGTCTAATCCGATTGATGTTTGGCTAAATAAATTAAGACACATTAGAAGGTACCTCAAAGGTTGGGCAAAAAATCAGATTGGGAAATACAAAAAAGAGAAAGAGCGACTTATAGGTATTATAGATCATCTTGATACTAAAGCGGAAATCAATCCCTTGGATCCGCACGAAAGAGCAGAACTAAGAAAAGCAAATGAAGGTTTGAGTAAGTTAAGAAGGGAGGAAGAATCTAAATGGGCTCAACGTGCTAAAGTTAAGCATATCCAAGAAGGGGGAAATAATACAAGGTATTTCCATTTGATTGCAAATGGTAAACACCGGAAAAAGAAAATCTTTCAGTTAGAGCAACAAGAAGGAACAATTGTAGGAGAAGATAATCTTAAAGTTTATATCACTGAATTCTATAAAAAATTATTTGGACCTCCTGAATCAACAAATATCTCGTTATTAGAAGAAGAAGTGCATGATATTCCGCAGATTTCAGATCAGGAGAATGATATTCTAACAAAGCCTTTTACTGAAGAGGAGGTGTTTGAGGCGATATCTCAGATGGAACATAATAAAGCACCAGGTCCGGATGGTTTTCCGGCGGAATTTTATCAAAAGTTTTGGGAAATAATTAAGACAGATCTAATGGCACTTTTCCATGAATTGAGTACAGGGGAATTGTCCCTTTTCAAACTCAATTTTGGGGTGATTACTTTATTACCCAAGAAAGAGGATGCGATACAAATCCAACAATATAGACCTATTTGCCTACTAAATGTCTGTTTCAAAGTTTTTACTAAAGTAGGAACAAATAGAATAACGGGATTGCCCCGAAGGTGATTAAACCAACACAGACTGCTTTTATGCCAGGAAGAAATATTTTAGAAGGAGTTGTAATTCTACACGAAACGATTCATGAATTACATACTAAAAAATTGGATGGGGTATTGTTTAAAATTGATTTTGAAAAAGCATATGATAAAGTTAAATGGTCTTTCCTACAACAAACCTTGAGGATGAAGGGTTTTGCTACAGAATGGTGTAGCTTAATTCAGAATTTTGTCCAAGGTGGGAGTGTGGGAGTAAAAGTAAATGATGACATTGGTCATTATTTTCAAACAAAGAAGGGATTGCGGCAAGGGGACCCTTTGTCCCCTATGTTATTCAACATTGTTGTAGACATGCTTGCTATCTTAATTGAACGAGCAAAGAATGATGGTCAAATTGGAGGGCTTATTCCTCATCTTGTTGAGGGGGGTCTCTCTATTCTACAATATGCCGATGATACAATCCTCTTTTTGGAACATGACCTACTAAAAGCGGTAAACATGAAGTTAATTTTATGTTTTTTTGAAGAACTGTCGGGCCTAAAAATTAATTTCCACAAAAGTGAGCTTTTCTGTTTTGGAAAGGCAAAGGATGAAGAGGATCAATATAAACAGATATTCGGATGTGATGCTGGATCTCTCCCATTTAGATATTTGGGTATTCCAATCCATTACAGAAAACTCAGGAATTCTGATTGGTATCCGGTTGAAACACGGTTTGAAAGCAAGTCTGGGATGCTTGGAAAGGAAAACTATTATCTTATGGGGATAGGTTGGTGTTAATTAATTCAGTTTTAACCAGTTTGCCTATGTTCATGTTATCTTTTCTTGAGATACCTGTTGGGGTAAGGAAAAGGTTGGATTTCTACGAGATCTAGGTTTTTACGGCAATCTGATGAAAATAAGAGAAAATATAGGCTCACTAAATGGAATATTGTATGTCGGCCTAAAGATCAAGGTGGTTTAGGTATTGAGGTACTCGAACTTAAAAACAAATGCCTTTTAAGTAAATGGTTGTTTAAATTGCTTAATGAGAATGGGGTGTGGCAGGAATTATTACACAACAAATATATAAGGTCGAAGACATTATCGGCAATTCAGTCTAAGCCCACAGATTCTCCCTTTTGGAAGGGTTTAATGAGTGTGAAGGAGGAGTTTTTTAAACGGGTTTTTTCAACATTGGTAATGGAATGAATATTCGTTTTTGGGAAGATGTATGGTTAGGAAAAATTTCTTTGGCAGATCAATATCCGTCATTATATAATATTGTGCGTCATAAAAATGTAACGGTAGCACATGTGTTAGCCCATACCCCACTGAATATTAGTTTCAGACGGGCTTTACTGGGAAACAGATGGACTTTATGGTTACGATTATGCCGAAAACTAATGACGGTACATTTGAATGACGAGCAGGATCGTTTTGTTTGGGAATTGACAACCAATGGAAAATTTACGGTGAAATCTATGTATGAAGATCTAATGAGTGATCATACCCCATACCTGAGAAAATATTTGTGGAAAGTTAAAATTCCTTTGAAAATTCGGATATTTATGTGGTTTCTTAGTAACAAGGTATTGCTAACTAAAGATAATTTAGCTAAACGAAGTTGGAACGGATGTATGAAGTGTGTCTTCTGTGGTGCACAGGAAACCGTTGAACATCTTTTCTTTGAATGTCCATTGGCTAAACTACTTTGGCGGACTGTTAATTTTACTTTTGACCTTCCACCTCCAACCAATGTTACAAATATGTTTGGTAATTGGTTAAATGGAGTAGATAGACAATCTAAAGCTTTTATCCGTGTGGGGGTTTCTGCTTTATGTTGGTCTATTTGGAGGGCTCGAAATGATCTTATCTTTAACAAAAAAAAATCTTTCCATTATTTGCAGGTTATTCACATGATGGTTCACTGGGTTCAGTTATGGGCTCTTCTTTCGCCGGAGGGGCTACGGGATGCCATGGCTTCTGGATGCATACGGCTCCAGACGGTCGCTCAGGATATCTTGTGCCAGGCTGGCTGGCATCATACTAGGAGGCTACAATGATGTGTAGTTTTGCTAGTCTTTTATTCCGCTGGTTGATTTTTGTATCAACTGTAGGCGACGATTGAGACCTTTTTATGTAAGACTGTTTTAAACGTTTGATTAATAAAAGGCCGTGTGCATCATCATGATGCAGAAGCCGGGGTTATACTCCCCATTTCGAAAAAAAAAGAAAATGCACGCCATCTCCTCCACGGCCTCCGTCGCAGGCTTCATTTAATGACGTACGTACCCACGAACAGTACACTGTAGAGCTGGGTATAACTCATTTTCTGCGGCGCGCCTTAGCCCGACAACCTCTGACACGACACATCTTGAAGCAGAAATGGACGATCCAGATAGTACGATCATCTGGAGCGCGTTTAGTTGCCTGGACCGAAATCCTGCATGCCTGGCGCAGCGAGATGGGAGCCCCTGCGCGTCACGAACGGGCCATGTGCCACTTTTGGCGGGTCGTTTGGTAGCTTGTGCGGTCTTTTGCACGCCGGAGAAGGAACCTAGGCTCCATCATTTGGTGGCCCGTTAACAGTACTTTCTTCCCTGCTCGTGCAGCCCACAACCTGTTTGGTTGCAGATAGTTCAGTGCTGTGGTAATCCCTTCACTTAGATTGGTGAGGTTACCTGAATAACAACACACATCAGATTCGGTTCATCAGAAAAGATGTTGCTAATACACACCAACTACTACTTAGTGGGCGATGCATCACGAACGAATCAACTACTTCGTGATGCATCGCAGGTTCGTCACGAGGGATTAGTATATACCACCTCGAACAAGTTCATCATTACAAACCGGGGATCAGGTTGTAGCAAGTCCTAGCTAATGGAGGGATACAAGATCACCTCCCAAAATAAGCGAATCATGAGAAGGAAGCAGAAGCACTAAGCAGGAAATTGGTTGCCGAGCCAGGTCCTAAGCCAGCTTCTCCTCTCCGGTGGCTGCAGCTTACGGTAGACAACATACTCAGCTTCATTGTCTGCAATGAAGTCGATAGCCCTGACCAGCAAGTTAGGCTGGAACAGCTGCGCCTTGCAGACAACCAGGGAGTGAAGATCGTCTTCATCTGAGCGTAGTTGGTGATCGGGGTGCCGACGTACTAACGGTGCTTCAGGTACCGCTGCAATCCACAAAGAACACCTGTTAGTGCGGACGATATTGACATATATATACTTTCAGATGTATGCAGGAACTCAATGAGGCTTCGTACCTGGATGTACTCGTCCGCCGCCCCTTCATCACCGCCGTAGAAGCAGCAACCAACTTCGCTCAGTCCAGAATGCGATCGGATTTCATCTTCATGATGACGCTCCCCTTCGTACTCCAATTTCTGATGTGGTTGTACAATTGAAGAGTGGTGACATGTACGCCGGCGAATGCAACAACATCCGCGGCTACCTTTTTCATCTGTTGCTCCTTGAATCCCATGTTAAAGCACACGCCTCTACGGGCGAGCTGAACCAACCGGTTCAGCACAAACTCTGATAGCTCAGGTTTCCAAACCATGGTTGGTTTCCTTGCAATCAGAAAGTCGGTGTGAGCTTTCACAGTAGGCGTAGACAGATCAGGGGAGCCCAACGGTATGATGGCTCAGATGACAAACACTAGCAGATCAATGAACTACCACATGGACATCCTTAAGCACTAGCAGAACTACCACATGGACCTCCTTAAGCACTAGCAGATCTATGAACTACCACATGGACATCCTTAAGCACTAGCAGATCTATGAACTACCAGTACCACATCAATGAACAACGAGGTAGGTAAGATCGGCCTTATAGTTAAAGAAGCCACACACAACACTAAGGTAGGGGAAGCAGGGGACTCTGGCGAAGATGCAGGCATCACAACCGTCCCAGTGGAAGAGTCAACGGCGGGAACGGTCCCCGTCGTAGACTCAGGTGGAACCTGGAAAACCTCCACAACCTCCACCGGCGACGAAGGAATGTCCTACAATGAATTCGTTCAGACCCCGGTTGTGTACCCAAAAGATCTAGATCTAAGGCTAGGGTTTGTAGAAACTTACCACAACCAAAGTCATCGACGCAGACGGAGAAGACGACCATCCTCCGCGGCCAGTAGCCGCAAGCCTCGCCGACCGTGCGGATGAGGTAGAGCCGGCAATGTTACTAGATCGGGGATGGTGGATGAGCTCGAAATGGGGAGAAATGGGGGATTTGGATTTGCCGGTGAGGGAGCCGCCCCTATATACGGTGGCGAAAATTCAAGTGCGGCGACCGAATTCATGGCGCCGAGATTTCGCCGTCCCGCGCGAGCTCCCGCCATCTCCCTCGGTGGCTCTACGAGGACGCCGTGTTCTCCACTTGTACGGAAACGGGGGTGGCTCGCTAGAAACGGCCGTACCGGGCGTTCCTCTAGGGCCTGGCCCGAGGGTGCTTTGAGAACCGGTTCATGCAAGAACGCGGCATCGACCAAGTAACCAAACAGACCGAAAAAAGCTAGGCAAATGCGAGCCAAGGAGCATGCAGCCTACCAAACGCGCCCCTGGTAGTAGTCCCAAAACGCCGCGTCGGGAAGAAGTACCCTAAGTTTGTTTTGAGACCGTTCTATTTCCCAAAGGCAAAAGCACAAAAGTGACTTCTCAGTTTTCAAGTGTGTGGGTCAGTTTCTTGTGCGTTTCTTGTGTGCCGTACAGTCTTTGACATGTACTCCCTCCGTCTACAAATAAATGCATATCTAGTTTTTTAAGAAATTCACAAATAAGTGTACATCTAGACTTTTTGGTTTATTTTTTACGTTTAGACCCCTAGTGCATGCCTTGATTTCAGCCCTCATTAATCATTTTTGGTTTCTCAATGTTGTTTTATAGGTTACTAGCATGCACAACATTTATTAGCGCATAAATCAAAGCATCTTCTTGATTAATGAGCATATTGATTGAATGAATGAGAAATTTTTAACAAAAAGCTTAAGGTCTCTTGAAAACCGCGCGCGTCCACTTATTTGTGAACGGAGGGAATATATGGAAAAGTGCTCAATATACATAAGTCAATCATGTACGCTAGAAAATCCCTGTTGCCCGTTAACAATATATATAAACCAGGTTTGCTCGTACTGCATGCAGCTGGCCACCGATTCCGAATCCAGTTAAAATGTTGGGTTCGATTACCTACAAAAGAAGAAACAGAGTAAACCGAGTGAATAGCATAAAACCACCACATTGATAGCGAAATTTACCGTATACTACCAGTTTACGTTTGCGGGACAAAAAACCACCACATTTTGCTCGGCTTTTTGCGGAATACCCTAAATCCAAATTGATCCGAAATTGACACAGTTTTTACCAGTGGGGTCTGCTGTAAGTGATGATGTGGCAGGAATCTGTGAGATGGAGAGGGACCCATATAATATTTCAATTAAAAAATCCAAAAAATCTGTAAAAAAAAAAGATCCCAAACCGTCCCGCACCCGCACGCCTGGCCGCCTGGCCGAGCCCGCACGTCGCCGCCTGGCCGTGCCCGTCGGCCGCCGCGGACCTCGCCGAGCCCGCCCGCCGCCGCCTCGCCGTGCCCGTGCGCCGCCGTGGACCTCGCCGAGCCCGCCCGCCGCCGCCTCACCGTGCCCATCCGCCGCCCCCTCGCCGTGCCCTCCCGTCAGGCCGCCGCCGCGAGCTCCTCCGGCAAGGCCGCCGCAGCTCACCACCGGTGCGGGCCCCCGCCTCCCATCAAAGCGTCGCCGCCTTCCCCTTTTCTCGCTGTCCGGCGTCTCCAAGATCGAGCCCACCGCGTCGCTGCACATGGAGCTG
Organism: Lolium rigidum; assembly: GCF_022539505.1. NCBI lineage: Eukaryota > Viridiplantae > Streptophyta > Magnoliopsida > Poales > Poaceae > Lolium > Lolium rigidum. The sequence continues at coordinate 281,409,464 of NC_061513.1, forward strand.
CTCTTCACCGGCGCCCTGCTCGCGAGCGAGGGGAGCTGCCGGCAGGCTCGGCGCGAGGCGCGCGGCGGTGGGGTCTCCGGCGTGGCACGCAACGGCGGGCGGGCGGCATGTGGGATCTGCGGCCGGCGCGGCGGGCCGGCACGGCGGGGCGCGCGGTGGCGGACGTGCACGGCGGCGAACCGTTGGGCAGCGGCACGACCGACGGCACGGCACGAGGCGCCGCCGCTACGCTCCCCGCTCGCGGCCGAAGGCCGGCCCCTACCTCCACGCTTCCCCTGCTCCACTCGTGTGAGGGCGCCGCAGAGCGCCGCCGCCGCAGGCCCTCTTGGCGTCGTGGCGGAGCTCCCCAGCGGGGCTGAGGAGGAGGGGGTGGGGCGGCCACGGGCCATGGCACGCCAGCGGGAATGGGGCGGGGGGCCGAGCCGGCGGTGAGCTGAGGCGGCCTGGCCGGAGAAGCGCGCGGCGGCGGCCTGAGAAGCACGGTCGGGTCCGGATTGGGAAGCAGATGATCTCTCCTTTTTTTATTTTCCATGCTTTTAATTTTTTTAATGTTGCCTGACAGGTGAGACCAAGGTCCACGTCAGCAGTTTCACTAACTGTGATGCCACCTCAGCCCTGACTAGTCAAATTCCCTGTCAATTCGCGTTCAATTCGGGTTTAGGGCATTCCGTAAAAAACCAAGCAAAATGTGGTGGTTTTCTGTCCCGCAAACGTAAAGTGGTAGTATACGGTAAATTTCGCCATTAATGTGGTGGTTTTATGCTATTCACTCGAGTAAACCAGACTAATTCCATCTGGCCACCGTTTCCGAATCCGCTCCTGGATCTACGCGTAGAGGGGCTTACTTCTTCACGGCAAGTGCTCCTTCTACCTCATCTAACCCTCGCCCCCAATACTACTATCACTATGGATCTGGCAGCCACAAATAGGGCACCGCGCAAGCGCACCATCACCAGCAAAAATAGTACGAGGTTCAGGCGATGGAACAAGAGGCCAACCCTCCCTGAGATTCCAGACGATCTTGTGCTGGAGATCTTGATTCGTCTCCCGGTGAAATCTCTCCTCCGGTTTAAGACCGTATGCAAGGCCTGGCGCGTCACCATCTCCAGCCAATCCTTCATCGCTACGCACCTCCAGCGCTCCGCATCCAACCATAAGCGCCGGCCGTCCTTCCTCATCACCCCATATTTGTTAGATGGTGCCAGCGAAGATCTCTGGCCAGACACATTCTCAAACAACATCCGGTTCTATGAGTGGCACCACGATGGTGATGGTGAAGCCGGCAGCGCCAATGCCGATCTCGTGTACGCAAAGGACTTCAGAGGTAGGTTCAGGTCAGTGTACAGGTTGGCACACTGCCATGGCCTCGTGCTGCTCCCCACGGACAACAAGCTCTATGTCCTCAACCCAGCCAGGAGGGAGCTTCTCACATTGCCCGAGAGCATTGGGCGCGTGCACGACCCTTCTTCCTTCTACCGCGGAAGTGTCGGTTTCGGCCATGACCCGTCCACCAACGGGTACAAGGTAGTTCAGTGCTTCCGACAACGCTCCTCGGACGATGTCCTGGGAGACAACATTTCGGGAATGGAGGTCTTCACGATCGATGGCAGCCCAACTCCAAGGTGGAGGGATGTCTTTCCACCGTGCCCCGTTCACAATCGGAGAAACGCGACTTTCTTCAAGGGGTCTCTCTTCTGGCTCATCCGCGAGAGGGACCGGCTGCTTCGCTTCTGCCTACGGGCAGAAACGTTCAGCTTCACCGTGCACCCACCCTGTCCTCCTGGGCTCGACCTACAAAACTTCAACTTAAGTGAGCTAGATGGTGAATTGTGCCTGGCTTATCATGAATCTTCGCATGGGGTGCTGACGAACTGTATGACCAAGGATGGCGTGAACCCGCAGTGGCATCGAAGATACGTCCTTAACGTGGAGGCGTGCTTCACCATGGCTATCTCGCCGTATGGACTCCTTTTGAAGAAACATGATTATACGATCATACAATACAACTTCCGGAACAACAAGCTGGACGATGTGGCTAGCTTGGAAGATCTAAGGTATCAGGGTTTCGGGATGCACACCGTTGAGTTTAACAAAGGTGAAAACTTGTTCTTCATCGAGATGATTCCTTACACACAAAGTCTTGTTTCGCTAACCAATGCAAGATAAAATGGTGATTATCCGTTTTTGTATCTTATGTCTTAATAAATAACTTCCCTCCAGTTTTAGAAATCTAAAGACCCAAAATTGTTCATACTAATGCTAAAAAGGCGATAAGTAGGGTTAATACTGGTTAATAATGTGTTTTTCGGTGGAGGGAGCATATGTGAAATCTGCTTCTTCACATGTAATTCTGATGTTTGGATTCTCTCTATGAAGATTTAGAGATGATCATAACACACCAATTCAGCAGGAAACTTCACTTCAGCAAAATACATTGTCGCGTCCGATCTTCATTCTCATCTTATGATGGTCGAGTAGAATGATTGGGGACACTCTTCATTAGCCTTCCGAGGTTAGTATTTTGCATCTTATTTTTCCACAAGTTGACATAGAGCAATTTACTCTCCGTTTTTAGTTTGTTATAGCTGGTTTTCACTACATCTATTAAGCTCAAATCTTATCTATCAAGAGTGATGGTTCACTGTGTCTGGAATGCCGAGATTACGTTGTCATCATGATCATATCTCAGTGTAACCTAAAATAAAACACTACTATAAGTAAAAGGTTGAGAAACCGCAAATACCTTACTTTCCAGATAATATCAGTACAGAACTAGGTCTTAGTGCATTGCTTATCTCCACGAGACACAATCATATATGAACTGAAAAAGAGAATGGAAAATTCAACTCGCACCATGTCGTTGAAGATCTGGGTGTGGCTTCTATGGCAAAGGCGAGCAAAGATGAAATATCAGGCACTAAATGAATAAAACTAACATGCACGATTGAGTACGTCGATCATCCTCTATATATTTTTCAACAGATAGAGCATCACAAAGCACTAACAGTACAACACAGTAGTATAATAGAGAATACCAAGTTGAAGTTCAACACATACAACCTAGTCAACTACGGTGGATACTACACATAGTACTTCCAATTATGGCTGCATGAGTAAAGCAGAACTTTTTTTTTTTTGAAAGACACAATTTTTATTACATTACACAGCTGACTAAATCGTCAGCTACAGCGTTCACTACAAAGTCGGGGAAATGGCCTAGCCAAGTTTCATAAATACCATTCCCCATGGAGGCTCCATGTGCAGCTAGTGTGTGTGCTGCATTGTTACATGACCTTGAACATACATTAAGTTTTACATCAGTAAAGGCAACTTTCAGCTGTAATTTTATATCCTGGAACAGAGCCCCTAATGGTGCCAGTTTATACTCATCGCTTGAAATGGCTTGCTTCAATATCCTGGAGTCCGTCTCGAAGATAACTCGCGTGCATCCCATCTGAGCAGATATGTTTAGTGTATATAGCAGTGCTAATGCTTCTGCATGGAGGGCGTTAGATAGATGTTCCAGGTTTCCTGCACCTGCAGAAATAAGCACACCACGATCATCTCTTACAGTAAAACCCCAATCACCTGAATTTGATGATTCATGAAAGGCACCATCTGTATTTATTTTGAGAAACTCACTTGGAGGAGGAGACCATTTTTGGATGGAAACCTTCTTTTGGGTCATCCTGTGCTTCTTGAGATTCCTGTATTTATTGACATGGTAGTTAATAGATGATTATATATCATTCGGGGATCGGAAGCGAGCTCGGTCGAACCAATGCAAACCCAAACTCTGTTGTGACTGACCACCTTATACAAAAGTTCCCCTAAAAAAAACCTTATAGAAAAGTTTACCAAGAAAAAACCTTCAAAAATATCCTGGTTGCTCTTTTCTCTACAAGAACACTTGTTACAATTTGTGATTAAAAAATATAATCCAGTCACCATTACTTTGTTTCTACAAAATTGTAGAACTTTGTGCCGGTCGCAGCTAGTTATCATTTCGAGGGCAACCGGTAACTTATTTATTTTCAGCAATGATTACAATGCTTTAGCTCTGCTTATCTCTAAACGCATGTCATCAGCATTTGCTGAAATAAAGCTCAAAAAACATTTGCTGGAAAAATTAACTCCAGCAATGTACTTCCATCGGCATTTGCTGGAAGAATCAACTCACTACAGTATTAGACACAACAGGAATTCTAAAATAGATAATACAGAAACGCTCCATACTAATTCACAAACGCATGCATAGCAGCAAGTACCAGATACGCTCATCAAAGGAGTAGATATAGAAACAGATTGACACCTTGGAGCAGTACTGATAGCTGAGACATGGGGAACCAGAGTAAACGCATATATAAAACTAAAAATGCAACATTCTAAATGCGGAGGGTTGATTGCATAAAGTATTTCAACACATCCTGCAAGCATGCGCACCGTTGAGACAACACATCAATCATCATCGCTGTCCTCGTCACGATCATCCTCTGCCTCATCCTGGTCAGAGTTGTAGTCGTACTCATTCCATTCATCGTCCGACTCCTCGTCCTCCTCCTTCAGCTCGTCGTTGTCGTAGTACACCATACATATCTTGATGCCGACCATGACACCGGTTCCTCTACCGGGCACGGCACACAAGCATTGGTTTGGTTCCCCGTCAGGTTTGATCTCACACCTTGAGACTTGGATGTGCCCTTCGAATCTTGAGAACTGCACTTCGACATCGACCGTGGCCCGTGGAGTTACTGGCCGTACAGAAGTGAGGGAGACTGCATGGCCAAAGGACTCGAGCGTCACCATGTCAAGAAGGAAGAGGCGACCATATCCACTGCAGAGAACTTGACAGCCCGGCTGGACTGGGAACATGGACATCCTGAATAATTCAATCGGTGTTTTTGGCAGATTGTGCAGGGTGGTGAGATGGTCCAGGAGAGCCGCTGTTGGCGCGACGAAGCCGCATCCAGAGATTGGGCAGATGCACGGCCCGATCGGGCACTCTGCCTCGTGCATGTCCTTGTTGTAGTAGGTAATCTTCCTGTTGCATCCGTGCTTGCAGGGAACAAAGATGTTGTTGACGACGCGATCCATGATGTAGCTACGCTGGGCAGCGGCGCGGTCACTTTCTGGGAGCTTGTTGCAGCAAGGCGAACAAATGGGATTCCCCTTAGAACACTGAAACGTATGATACAAAAAAAATTGTTGATCTGATAGATAGTGTTATGTACAGTAACAAAAAGGAAGTGTACTAGTTTACTTAGTACCTGGAAAATGGGAGGCCTGAGGGGGTTGGAGCAGATGGAGCAGTCGAATACCTCCATGCCCATGGTGACATTCTGCATCTTACCACCGTTCATTCCATCTTGGCAACCAACTCCTTTACTCTTGTTGTCAGAGTTGACTGATACCTCCATCGCCACCAAAGCGCCCTTACGAGCTATAGACTCTAGTACCTCTGCTCCGCAAAACAAGTATACATAGTGAGTTAGTGACTACAATAGGAGCCCTTTTGTTTCGACTTCCATTAATCATAACAAAGCAGTATCAACGAAGAATCTATTCTTTTTTCCTCAAGAATACACGAAGCTGTTATTTGTTCAATCACTGTATCGAGGAAACATGAATTTAATTTTAACAACCCAGAGCTTGCATGCAATTTACATACCAGGGTCGTATAAGTAGCATGTGCTAATGTACATGCCAGCCAACTTTCCTAGAAACCTCAATTTGTAGTACTAACTAATTTTAATATTAGCACAGAATTACCCAGTGGGAAAAAATGAATCAGTAAATAACTTTAGCTCAAAGAATACAAATAAAATGATGAACATAAGAATTGGGAAGTATTTATAGCGAAGCAGCCGAGTATATGCTACAATAACCATGATATATTTCAAGTAAGAACAATACCCATAAAATGTGGGGAAATGGGAGCATATAAGCATTTCTTTAATGTAACTGAGCTCAGCAGCCATTCCTATTTGAAAGCTAAATTCATCACATGAAACTATTACCTGATAGATATAACTATGCTGACATAGACATGTTCTGACGATTTCTAAATCATGCAAGGTGGATTGTACATTTCATCAACATGTTTGGACCAACTTCAGATGACAGCAGCTATACTTTTTCTGACGAAACTTCATAGTATTTTCTTACAAGCTGGGGTGGATTCAGGATTTAAGATAGGAATAAAGAAACATTTATGACAAGAAAATAGCATTCCTATTCTACAGAAAAATGCACAAAAATCTTTCTTCGACAGGAATTAGTTGCATAAGGTAACTAATTAACTATTTTCGTACGTGATGCTGTTTTCACATTCAGTTCAGACCAAGTAGTACGACAAAAGTTCTTATACAGAGAAATACCAAGAGAACCTATTGCAAGTTCTTTGATATGTCATTGCTTCATGGACTATAGCATACCTTTCCTATTGCAGTTTATCCATGATGCATAAAATTTATGAGTGCCTGGTTTTGCAAAAGGTATACTAACGTTCCCTAATATAGTATCACTTTGCACAAATATAATACGAGTAAGTGTGCACTGAAGAGAAGACATCAAAGCCGGTACACAACTTCAACCATAATTTCCATTTGAATCCATTCTACTTCACTAGGTTTACGAAAACTCAGTAACAAACTCATAATTTAAATTTGCAACACTAAATAAGCTCAATGCTACAACAGCCTGTCTGGCCCCATTGGTTTTTGTACTAATACTAGTGAGGATGCATCCACAGATGTGTCATGTAAACCAGAGGATCATCATTTATTTGCTGAACTTAAGGTACAGTTTGTTGCAGACGATTTTGGGCATTCCTACAACAATCAGAAGATAAATGCATATGAAGGGCAGAACGGCATCACAGACAAATCATCACCAGAGTTGCATATGTACATTTAGCGTATTAGATTCTACACGTGCTGAGGCAGGACAAACCGATCACCATTTTCTTAGCCCTTTGCTGCTCTCGATACAAATCAAGAGAAGCATCGTACGAGATCCTCTTACGCGAAGGTAAACCACGTAGAATACATAGAGATAGTATGGGATCAAACCATGGAGGCAAATCCGCAAACACATGGACTGCATGTTAAGCAAGTGGCAAATGAACTGGCCGGATATCAGGAGAAGCAATTCAGCGAACACATGGACTGCAGATCAAGCGACTACGTACGTAATGTGAAAACACAGCGCGGCGGCGAATGCACGAAGAGCGGTTTAATCCACCGCTGATCGACGCAGCACGGCGGCGCCAGAGCCTCGTCAGATGAATCAAATGCTGAAATCGATCGACGGAGGCGAACCGAGTGCGCTGCGTGTCGGCTCGAGCAAGGAGGAGTAGCCGAGGAGGGAAGCGAGACTTACCGAGACAAGAGCTGCAGACGAAGCCGGGGGAGGAGCGCACGGTAGGGAAGAGGCGGCGGTCGGCGGCGAGCTGCGAGCGAAACCCTCGGGGAAAGTGTGCGAGCAGCGGCGGAAGCGGAAGCGAGGTCGGTGGAACGTGAAGCCGCTTTGTGGGCTTACCAGCAGTCATGGGCCAAACCAGTACGAGCATGTATGAAACCCAAACTTCTGTTGTGACTTGTGACTGATCACTTCAGAAAAAATTCCCCCTCAAAAAAATTCTTAGGAAAAATTTAACTAGAAAAAGCCTTCTAGAACAATCTGGTTGGGTTTTTCTTTTCCGAAAAGAACACTTGTCGCAATTTGTGATTAAAAATTTAAACCAGTCATCATTTTTTTTCTCTATGAAATTGTAAAATTTGTGCTAAATTTTGTTAATTATTATTATGTGTGTAACCAATAATATATTTACTTTCACTAATATATGATTGCAATCCTTCACAAGGAGCTCATATATGCACGGTGGAACGAAAAATGTCACCTGGCAGAATGAACACTCTGTCTTGCTAAATGGACAAGAGAGCGTTACATTCTATCATCACGTCCCTTTGATACGTGAAAGCTAGGGAGGTACATATGGCAACTGAGCGTTACATTTGCCTTCATCTCCAAAAAATGTGCCGACGAGGAATCAAAACATTGCCATCTCGAGCCTTTGTGTTTATCTAGGATTCATTATTCATCTTGTGTAGTCCTAACGGCTAGGCTCTATCCTTTGACCACAATTCAACAAGCATGTCGGGATGTAGCATGTTTATCGGGGTAGGAAGCATGCACGGATATGGCATCTACATGCCCCAGCCTAGGTGTGGCCTGGCTTCGGGTTGTTGAGTCAGATCTTCCCGAGCACGCACATTGGGTATGCATGTGTGATGCTGGCGTTCCTGGTTGGAGCTGGGACACCGCGCATTTGTCTCGGGTTAGGTTCGGTTGCTGATACTCCTTCTTACCCACCTCACGGTTTCGGTCAATTCCAGGCCATGGATGGTGCCTCGGCGAAAGTTGTGGTTGGCTATGTGTAACATCCCAAAAATTTCAAATCAATAAAGAGACATTTTCCATCATTCAAATTTTGGAGCTAACAAAAACTTTAAGTATGTTGCATAGTATTAATGCATGTTTGTGTGACATTGCCATGCTATGTGTTTGAAGTGCTTGACAATATCTCTAGACCCTAACCATGATCATTTGGATCAAAGGGAAGCAAAGACAAAGAATAGAAAATGAAAATAACATCACATATGGGCCTATGGCCATTTTTGCAAAACCCTAACCTAGGCCATCTTAGCTTGTGTCAATGGTTTAGAAACCTTACTAAACTCATAAGAACAACATTTGAATCAAGGAAATGCAAAGAAAATCAAAGGAAATAGCAAAACACACTTACATAAGATAATGGTCAAAATTGACATTTATATCAGGGTACCCACTTTGAGCCCCTGTATTAAGAAATTTTTAAACTAAACTCTCCCAACTCTTTGCACCTCATCCAAGACCTCATCAAGGTGAACACTTTTGGTACAGACCAACCTTGCAAATTCTTTCTCATTTACTAAATATAATCAAGCAAAGATGCAACAATGAAACAGATTCAAGATCATGCCACATTTGGATTTTTCCAAATCAACTCCACCTTGCAAACCAAGACCACCAAAATGTGCCAAACATTATTTGAATCGCATCCACCAAAGGGTTTGGAAAAATTCAAAAATTTGGTTCATGCGGCCATTTCATCAAACACCTTGTGTGCCCCAATCTGCCAACTCTCTACACTCTTATATCCAACAGATTTTAGACTAAACTATCAAGCCCTTGGTCATCATTAGCTCTCTCCTGCACTCCTTATACAATGCCAAGCACCAGAGACAAGGATAGTGCATGAGCTCATCATGTACCATGGCCATGCCATGGTGATCATGGCACCACCATGCCATTTCCCTCTCCACTCCCATCTAACCCATGTCACCATGTCATTGAGCCTCTACTCACTCTCCTGATCACGCTTGGACACCACCATTGGCCACAGAGACGCGTGCAACGCCCTGGCCAGGACGTGCCCGTGACGTCCAGCGCGTGCCAGGACGCTGATGTGTGCATGCCAGAGCGCGCCAGAGCACGCACTCGCCTCGTCAGCCTCCTTCCCTTGACCGCTCCTTTCGCATACGCACGCACCCATACCCCAGCAACCTCCCAGACACGACCGTTCGCACCGAAGAGGACCGTCGCCGTCGTTACCATCGGCGACTTCCGCCACGGTACTGCGAGCTTGATACGTCTCCGACGTATCGATAATTTCTTATGTTCCATGCCACATTATTGATGATATCTACATGATTTATGCATACTTTATGTCATATTTATGCGTTTTCCGGAACTAACCTATTGACGAGATGCCGAAGGGCCAGTTGATGTTTTCTGCTGTTTTTGGTTTCAGAAATCCTAGTAAGGAAATATTCTCGGAATCGGACGAAATCAACGCCCAGCATCTTAGGATCACATGAAGCTTCCAGAACACCCGAGAGCCGCCAGAGGAGGGCCCTGTGGGCCCCAGATGATAGGCTGGCGCAGCCAGGGGGTGGGCCGCGCCCCCCTACTGTGTCGCCGCCTCGTCAGCCTTCCGACTCCGCCTCTTCGCCTATTTAAGGGTCCCTGACCTAAAACCTCGATACCGAAAAGCCACGGTACGAGAAACCTTCCAGAGCCGCCGCCATCGCGAAGCCAAGATCTGGGGGACAAGAGTCTCTCGTTCCGGCACGCCGCCGGGACGGGAAGTGCCCCGGAAGGCTCCTCCATCGACACCACCGCCATCTTCATCAATGCTGCTGTCTCCCATGAGGAGGGAGTAGTTCTCCATCGAGGCTCGGGGCTGTACCGGTAGCTATGTGGTTAATCTCTCTCCTATGTACTTCAATACAATAATCTCATGAGCTGCCTTACATGATTGAGATTCATATGATGATGCTTGTAATCTAGATGTCATTATGCTAGTCAAGTGGGTTTTACTTATGTGATCTCCGGAGACTCCTTGTCCCACGTGTGTAAAGGTGACGAGTGTGTGCACCGTGTGGGTCTCTTAGGCTATATTTCACGGAATACTTATTCACCGTTATGAATGGCATAGTGAAGTGCTTATTTATATCTCTTTATGATTGCAATGTGTTTTGTATCACAATTTATCCGTGTGCTACTCTAGTGATGTTATTAAAGTAGTTTATTCCTCCCGCACGGTGTAATGGTGACAAGTGTGTGCATCGTGTAGTACTTGGCGTAGGCTATGATTGTGATCTCTTGTAGATTATGAAGTTAACTATTGCTATGATGGTATTGATGTGATCTATGCCTCCTTTCGTAGTGTGAAGGTGACAGTGTGCATGCTATGTTAGTACTTGGTTTGGTTATGTTGATCTGTCATGCACTCTAAGGTTATTTAAATATGAACATTGAATATTGTGGAGCTTGTTAACTCCGGCATTGAGGGTTCGTGTAATCCTACACGCTTAGTGGTGTTCATCATCCAACAAGAGGGTGTAGAGTCTAGCATCTATCTATTTATTCTGTTATGTGATCAATGTTGAGAGTGTCCACTAGTGAAAGTATGATCCCTAGGCCTTGTTCCTAAATATCGCTATCGCTGCTTGTTTACTTGTTTTACTCGCATCCGTACTTCCTGCAATATTACTACCATCAATCGCACGCCAGCAAGCACTTTTCTCGGTGCCGTTACTACTGCTTATATTTATTCATACCACCTGTATTTCACTATCTCTTCGCCGAACTAGTGCACCTATTAGGTGTGTTGGGGACACAAGAGACTTCTTGCTTTGTGGTTGCGGGGTTGCATGAGAGGGATATCTTTGACCTCTTCCTCCCTGAGTTCGATAAACCTTGGGTGATCCACTTAAGGGAAACTTGCTGCTGTTCTACAAACCTCTGCTCTTGGAGGCCCAACACTGTCTACAAGAATAGAAGCACCCGTAGGATTACACGAACCCTCAATGCCGGAGTTAACAAGCTCCACAATAATGCTCATATTTTAGTAACCTTTAGTGTAAGATAGATCAAAAGACTAAACCAAGTACTAACATAGCATGCACACTCGTCACCTTCATGCATATGTAGGAGGAATAGATCACATCAATATTATCATAGCAATAGTTAACTTCGCAATCTACAAGAGATCATGATCATAGCATAAACCAAGTACTAACACGGTGCACACATCTGTCACCTTTGCACACGTGCAGGGAGGAATAAAACTACTTTAATAACATTGCTAGAGTAGCACATAGATAAATTGTGATACAAACACATTGCAATCATAAAGAGATATAAATAAGCACCTCACTATGCCATTCAACAGTGAATAAGTATTCTGTGAAATATAGCCTAAGAGACCCACACGGTGCACACACTCGTCACCTTTACACTCGTGGGACAAGGAGTCTCCGGAGATCACATAAGTAAAACTCACTTGACTAGCATAGTGACATCTAGATTACAAGCATCATCATATGAATCTCAATCATGTAAGGCAGCTCATGAGATTATTGTATTGAAGTACATAGGAGAGAGATGAACCACATAGCTACCGGTACAGCCCCGAGCCTCGATGGAGAACTACTCCCTCCTCATGGGAGCAGCAGCGGTGATGAAGATGGCGGTGGAGATGGCAGCGGTGTCGATGGAGAAGCCTTCCGGGGCACTTCCCCGCTCCGGCAGGGTGCCGGAACAGAGACTCCTGTCCCCGGATCTTGGCTTCGCGATGGCGGCGGCTCTGGAAGGTTTTCCGTATCGTGGTTTTTCGCATCAGGGTTTTCGCGACGGAGGCTTTATATAGGCGAAGAGGCGGCGCAGGAGGGTCGAAAGGGTGGCCACACCATATGGCGGCGCGGCCAGGGCCTGGGCCGCGCCGGCCTATGGTCTGGGGGCCCAGTGCCCCCCTCCGGTCCTTCCCGGGTGTTCCGGATGCTTCCGGTGAAAATAGGAACCCGGGTCTTCGTTTCGTCCAATTCCGAGAATATTTCGTTACTAGGATTTCTGAAACCAAAAACAGCAGAAAACGAGAACCGGCACTTCGGCATCTTGTTAATAGGTTAGTTCCGGAAAATGCACGAATATGACATAAAGTGTGCATAAAACATGTAGGTATCATCAATAATATGGCATAGAACATAAGAAATTATCGATACGTCGGAGACGTATCAAGCATCCCCAAGCTTAGTTCTGCTCGTCCCGAGCGAGGTAAAACGATAACAAAGATAATTTCTGAAGTGACATGCCATCATAACCTTGATCATACTATTTGTAAACATATGTAGTGGATGCAGCGATCAAAACAATGGTAATAACATGAGTAAACAAGTGAATCATAAAGCAAAGACTTTTCATGAATAGTACTTCAAGACAAGCATCAAAAAGTCTTGCATAAGAGCTAACTCATAAAGCAATAAATTAAAGTAAAGGTATTGAAGCAACACAAAGGAAGATTAAGTTTCAGCGGTTGCTTTCAACTTGTAACATGTATATCTCATGGATAATTGTCAACATAGAGTAATATAACAAGTACAATATGCAAATATGTAGGAATCAATGCACAGTTAATCACAAGTGTTTGCTTCTTGAGGTGGAGAGAGATAGGTAAACTGACTCAACATAAAAGTAAAGAGAAAGGTCCTTCAAAGAGGAAAGCATCGATTGCTATATTTGTGCTAGAGCTTTTATTTTGAAAACATGAAACAATTTTGTCAACGGTAGTAATAAAGCATATGAGTTATGTACATTATATCTTACAAGTTGCAAGTCTCATGCATAGTATACTAATAGTGCCCGCACCTTGTCCTAATTAACTTGGACTACCGGATCTTTGCAATGCACATGTTTTGACCAAGTGTCACAATGGGGTACCTCCATGCCGCCTGTACAAAGGTCTAAGGAGAAAGCTCGCATTTTGGATTTCTCGCTTTTGATTATTCTCAACTTAGACATCCATACCGGGACAACATGGACAACGAGATAATGGACTCCTCTTTAATGCATAAGCATGTGGCAACAATTATTATTCTCATATGAGATTGAGGATATATGTCCAAACTGAAACTTCCACCATGAATCATGGCTTTAGTTAGCGGCCCAAAGTTCTTCTCTAACAATATGCATGCTCCAACCATGAAGGTGGTAGATCTCTCTTGCTTCGGACAAGACGGACATGCATAGCAACTCACATGATATTCAACAAAGAATAGTTGATGGCGTCCCCGAAGCATGGTTATCGCACAACAAGCAACTTAATAAGAGATAAAGTGCATAAGTACATATTCAATACCACAATAGTTTTTAAGCTATTTGTCCCATGAGCTATATATTGCAAAGGTGAATGATGGAATTTTAAAGGTAGCACTCAAGCAATTTACTTTGGAATGGCGGATAAATACCATGTAGTAGGTAGGTATGGTGGACACAAATGGCATAGTGGTTGGCTCAAGGATTTTGGATGCATGAGAAGTATTCCCTCTCGATACAAGGTTTAGGCTAGCAAGGTTATTTGAAACAAACACAAGGATGAACGGTGCAGAAAAACTCACATAAAAGACATATTGTAAACATTATAAGACTCTACACCGTCTTCCTTGTTGTTCAAAACTCAATACTAGATGTTATCTAGACTCTAGAGAAACCAAATATGCAAACCAAATTAGCAAGCTCTAAGTGTTTCTTCATTAATGGGTGCAAAGTATATGATGCAAGAGCTTAAACATGAGCACAACAATTGCCAAGTATCAAATTATCCAAGACATTTTAGAGTTACTACATGTAGTATTTTCCAATTCCAACCATATAACAATTTAACGAAGAAGAAACTTCGCCATGAATACTATGAGTAGAGCCTAAGGACATAATTGTCCATATGCTACAGCGGAGCGTGTCTCTCTCCCATAAATTGAATGCTAGGATCCATTTTATTCAAACAAAACAAAAAACAAAAACAACTGACGCTCCAAGCAAAGTGCATAAGATGTGACGGAATAAAAATATAGTTTTAGGGGAGGAACCTGATAATGTTGTCGATGAAGAAGGGGATGCCTTGGGCATCCCCAAGCTTAGACGCTTGAGTCTTCTTAGAATATGCAGGGGTGAACCACCGGGGCATCCCCAAGCTTAGAGCTTTCACTCTCCTTGATCATATTGCATCATACTCCTCTCTTGATCCTTGAAAACTTCCTCCACACCAAACTCGAAACAACTCATTAGAGGGTTAGTGCACAATAAAAATAAACATGTTCAGAGGTGACACAATCATTCTTAACACTTCTGGACATTGCATAAAGCTACTGGACATTAATGGATCAAAGAAATTCATCCAACATAGCAAAAGAGGCAATGCGAAATAAAAAGGCAGAATCTGTCAAAACAGAACAGTCCGTAAAGATGGATTTTATTAGGCCACCAGACTTGCTCAAATGAAAATTCTCAAATTGAATGAAAGTTGCGTACATATCTGAGGATCATGCACGTAAATTGGCTTAATTTTCTGAGCTACCTACAGGGAGGTAGACCCAGATTCGTGACAGCAAAGAAATCTGTAACTGCGCAGTAATCCAAATCTAGTACTTACTTTTCTATCAAAGACTTTACTTGGCACAACAAAACTCAAAACTAAGATAAGGAGAGGTTGCTACAGTAGTAAACAACTTCCAAGACTCAAATATAAACAAAGTACTGTAGCAAAATAACACATGGGTTATCTCCCAAGAAATTCTTTCTTTATAGTCGTTAAGATGGGCTCAGCAGTTTTAATGATGCACTCGCAAGAAATAGTATTTGAAGCAAAAGAGAGCATCAAGAGGCAAATTCAAAACACATTTAAGTCTAACATGCTTCCTATGCATAGGAATCTTGTAAATAAACAAGTTCATGAAGAGCAAAGTAACAAGCATAGGAAGATAAAACAAGTGTAGCTTCAAAAATTTCAGCACATTGAGAGGTGTTTTAGTAACATGAAAATTTCTACAACCATATTTTCCTCTCTCATAATAACTTTCAGTAGCATCATGAGCAAACTCAACAATATAACTATCACATAAAGCATTCTTATCATGAGTCTCATGCATAAAATTATTACTCTCCACATAAGCATAATCAATTTTATTAGTAATAGCGGGAGCAAATTCAACAAAGTAGCTATCATTATTATTCTCATCAAGTGTAGGAGGCATAGTATAATCACAATAAAATTTACTCTCCATAGTAGGTTGTACCAAAAGACCACTATTATAATCATCATAAATAGGAGGCAAAGTATCATCAAAGAAAATTTTCTCCTCAATGCTTGGGGGACTAAAAAGATCATGAAAACCAGCTTCCCCAAGCTTAGAACTTTCTACATTATTATCAACAATGGTGTTCAAAGCGTTCATACTAATATTACTACCAGCATGCAAATAAGATTCCATAGGTTTTTTAATTTTCGCATCAAACAATCCATGTTTTAAATCAGGAAATAGAATAAGAAGCTCATTGTTGTCCATTATGCCAAACTAGTGTAAACAAGAAACAAAAAGATGCAATTGCAGGATCTAAAGGAAATAGCTTTGAGCACACACTGTCACCTTTACACTCGTGGGACAAGGAGTCTCCGGAGATCACATAAGTAAAACTCACTTGACTAGCATAGTGACATCTAGATTACAAGCATCATCATATGAATCTCAATCATGTAAGGCAGCTCATGAGATTATTGTATTGAAGTACATAGGAGAGAGATGAAACGGGGGTGGCTCGCTAGAAACGGCCGTACCGGGCGTTCCTCTAGGGCCTGGCCCGAGGGTGCTTTGAGAACCGGTTCATGCAAGAACGCGGCATCGACCAAGTAACCAAACAGACCGAAAAAAGCTAGGCAAATGCGAGCCAAGGAGCATGCAGCCTACCAAACGCGCCCCTGGTAGTAGTCCCAAAACGCCGCGTCGGGAAGAAGTACCCTAAGTTTGTTTTGAGACCGTTCTATTTCCCAAAGGCAAAAGCACAAAAGTGACTTCTCCACGAGGACGCCGGCGTGTCCAAGATCGAGCCCACCGCGTCGCTGCACATGGAGCTGCTCTTCACCGGCGCCCTGCTCGCGAGCGAGGGGAGCTGCCGGCAGGCTCGGCGCGAGGCGCGCGGCGGCGGGGTCTCCGGCGTGGCACGCAACGGCGGGCGGGCGGCAGGTGGGATCTGCGGCGGGCGCGGCGGGCCGGCACGGCGGGGCGCGCGGTGGCGGACGTGCACGGCGGCGAACTGTTGGGCAGCGGCACGACTGACGGCACGGCACAGGGCGCCGCCGCTACGCTCCTGCTCGCGGCCGAAGGCCGGCCCCCTACCTCCACGCCTCCCCTGCTCCACTCGTGTGAGGGCGCTGTAGAGAGCCGCCGCCGCAGGCCCTCTTGGCGTCGTGGCGGAGCTCCCCGACGGGGCTGGGGAGGGGGGCGCGGCCACGGGCCATGGCACGCCGGCGGGAATGGGGCGGGGGGCCGACCGGCGGTGAGCTGAGGCGGCCTGGACGGAGAAGCGCGCGGTGGCGGCCTGAGAAGCACGGTCGGGTCCGGATTGGGAAGCAGATGATCTCTCCTTTTTTTATTTTCCATGCTTTTAATTTTTTTAATGTTGCCTGACAGGTGAGACCAAGGTCCACGTCAGCAGTTTCACTAACTGTGATGCCACCTCAGCCCTGACTAGTCAAATTCCCTGTCAATTCGCGTTCAATTCGGGTTTAGGGCATTCCGTAAAAAACCAAGCAAAATGTGGTGGTTTTCTGTCCCGCAAACGTAAAGTGGTAGTATACGGTAAATTTCGCCATTAATGTGGTGGTTTTATGCTATTCACTCGAGTAAACCAGACTAATTCCATCTGGCCACCGTTTCCGAATCCGCTCCTGGATCTACGCGTAGAGGGGCTTACTTCTTCACGGCAAGTGCTCCTTCTACCTCATCTAACCCTCGCCCCCAATACTACTATCACTATGGATCTGGCAGCCACAAATAGGGCACCGCGCAAGCGCACCATCACCAGCAAAAATAGTACGAGGTTCAGGCGATGGAACAAGAGGCCAACCCTCCCTGAGATTCCAGACGATCTTGTGCTGGAGATCTTGATTCGTCTCCCGGTGAAATCTCTCCTCCGGTTTAAGACCGTATGCAAGGCCTGGCGCGTCACCATCTCCAGCCAATCCTTCATCGCTACGCACCTCCAGCGCTCCGCATCCAACCATAAGCGCCGGCCGTCCTTCCTCATCACCCCATATTTGTTAGATGGTGCCAGCGAAGATCTCTGGCCAGACACATTCTCAAACAACATCCGGTTCTATGAGTGGCACCACGATGGTGATGGTGAAGCCGGCAGCGCCAATGCCGATCTCGTGTACGCAAAGGACTTCAGAGGTAGGTTCAGGTCAGTGTACAGGTTGGCACACTGCCATGGCCTCGTGCTGCTCCCCACGGACAACAAGCTCTATGTCCTCAACCCAGCCAGGAGGGAGCTTCTCACATTGCCCGAGAGCATTGGGCGCGTGCACGACCCTTCTTCCTTCTACCGCGGAAGTGTCGGTTTCGGCCATGACCCGTCCACCAACGGGTACAAGGTAGTTCAGTGCTTCCGACAACGCTCCTCGGACGATGTCCTGGGAGACAACATTTCGGGAATGGAGGTCTTCACGATCGATGGCAGCCCAACTCCAAGGTGGAGGGATGTCTTTCCACCGTGCCCCGTTCACAATCGGAGAAACGCGACTTTCTTCAAGGGGTCTCTCTTCTGGCTCATCCGCGAGAGGGACCGGCTGCTTCGCTTCTGCCTACGGGCAGAAACGTTCAGCTTCACCGTGCACCCACCCTGTCCTCCTGGGCTCGACCTACAAAACTTCAACTTAAGTGAGCTAGATGGTGAATTGTGCCTGGCTTATCATGAATCTTCGCATGGGGTGCTGACGAACTGTATGACCAAGGATGGCGTGAACCCGCAGTGGCATCGAAGATACGTCCTTAACGTGGAGGCGTGCTTCACCATGGCTATCTCGCCGTATGGACTCCTTTTGAAGAAACATGATTATACGATCATACAATACAACTTCCGGAACAACAAGCTGGACGATGTGGCTAGCTTGGAAGATCTAAGGTATCAGGGTTTCGGGATGCACACCGTTGAGTTTAACAAAGGTGAAAACTTGTTCTTCATCGAGATGATTCCTTACACACAAAGTCTTGTTTCGCTAACCAATGCAAGATAAAATGGTGATTATCCGTTTTTGTATCTTATGTCTTAATAAATAACTTCCCTCCAGTTTTAGAAATCTAAAGACCCAAAATTGTTCATACTAATGCTAAAAAGGCGATAAGTAGGGTTAATACTGGTTAATAATGTGTTTTTTCGGTGGAGGGAGCATATGTGAAATCTGCTTCTTCACATGTAATTCTGATGTTTGGATTCTCTCTATGAAGATTTAGAGATGATCATAACACACCAATTCAGCAGGAAACTTCACTTCAGCAAAATACATTGTCGCGTCCGATCTTCATTCTCATCTTATGATGGTCGAGTAGAATGATTGGGGACACTCTTCATTAGCCTTCCGAGGTTAGTATTTTGCATCTTATTTTTCCACAAGTTGACATAGAGCAATTTACTCTCCGTTTTTTAGTTTGTTATAGCTGGTTTTCACTACATCTATTAAGCTCAAATCTTATCTATCAAGAGTGATGGTTCACTGTGTCTGGAATGCCGAGATTACGTTGTCATCATGATCATATCTCAGTGTAACCTAAAATAAAACACTACTATAAGTAAAAGGTTGAGAAACCGCAAATACCTTACTTTCCAGATAATATCAGTACAGAACTAGGTCTTAGTGCATTGCTTATCTCCACGAGACACAATCATATATGAACTGAAAAAGAGAATGGAAAATTCAACTCGCACCATGTCGTTGAAGATCTGGGTGTGGCTTCTATGGCAAAGGCGAGCAAAGATGAAATATCAGGCACTAAATGAATAAAACTAACATGCACGATTGAGTACGTCGATCATCCTCTATATATTTTTCAACAGATAGAGCATCACAAAGCACTAACAGTACAACACAGTAGTATAATAGAGAATACCAAGTTGAAGTTCAACACATACAACCTAGTCAACTACGGTGGATACTACACATAGTACTTCCAATTATGGCTGCATGAGTAAAGCAGAACTTTTTTTTTTTTGAAAGACACAATTTTTATTACATTACACAGCTGACTAAATCGTCAGCTACAGCGTTCACTACAAAGTCGGGGAAATGGCCTAGCCAAGTTTCATAAATACCATTCCCCATGGAGGCTCCATGTGCAGCTAGTGTGTGTGCTGCATTGTTACATGACCTTGAACATACATTAAGTTTTACATCAGTAAAGGCAACTTTCAGCTGTAATTTTATATCCTGGAACAGAGCCCCTAATGGTGCCAGTTTATACTCATCGCTTGAAATGGCTTGCTTCAATATCCTGGAGTCCGTCTCGAAGATAACTCGCGTGCATCCCATCTGAGCAGATATGTTTAGTGTATATAGCAGTGCTAATGCTTCTGCATGGAGGGCGTTAGATAGATGTTCCAGGTTTCCTGCACCTGCAGAAATAAGCACACCACGATCATCTCTTACAGTAAAACCCCAATCACCTGAATTTGATGATTCATGAAAGGCACCATCTGTATTTATTTTGAGAAACTCACTTGGAGGAGGAGACCATTTTTGGATGGAAACCTTCTTTTGGGTCATCCTGTGCTTCTTGAGATTCCTGTATTTATTGACATGGTAGTTAATAGATGATTATATATCATTCGGGGATCGGAAGCGAGCTCGGTCGAACCAATGCAAACCCAAACTCTGTTGTGACTGACCACCTTATACAAAAGTTCCCCTAAAAAAAACCTTATAGAAAAGTTTACCAAGAAAAAACCTTCAAAAATATCCTGGTTGCTCTTTTCTCTACAAGAACACTTGTTACAATTTGTGATTAAAAAATATAATCCAGTCACCATTACTTTGTTTCTACAAAATTGTAGAACTTTGTGCCGGTCGCAGCTAGTTATCATTTCGAGGGCAACCGGTAACTTATTTATTTTCAGCAATGATTACAATGCTTTAGCTCTGCTTATCTCTAAACGCATGTCATCAGCATTTGCTGAAATAAAGCTCAAAAAACATTTGCTGGAAAAATTAACTCCAGCAATGTACTTCCATCGGCATTTGCTGGAAGAATCAACTCACTACAGTATTAGACACAACAGGAATTCTAAAATAGATAATACAGAAACGCTCCATACTAATTCACAAACGCATGCATAGCAGCAAGTACCAGATACGCTCATCAAAGGAGTAGATATAGAAACAGATTGACACCTTGGAGCAGTACTGATAGCTGAGACATGGGGAACCAGAGTAAACGCATATATAAAACTAAAAATGCAACATTCTAAATGCGGAGGGTTGATTGCATAAAGTATTTCAACACATCCTGCAAGCATGCGCACCGTTGAGACAACACATCAATCATCATCGCTGTCCTCGTCACGATCATCCTCTGCCTCATCCTGGTCAGAGTTGTAGTCGTACTCATTCCATTCATCGTCCGACTCCTCGTCCTCCTCCTTCAGCTCGTCGTTGTCGTAGTACACCATACATATCTTGATGCCGACCATGACACCGGTTCCTCTACCGGGCACGGCACACAAGCATTGGTTTGGTTCCCCGTCAGGTTTGATCTCACACCTTGAGACTTGGATGTGCCCTTCGAATCTTGAGAACTGCACTTCGACATCGACCGTGGCCCGTGGAGTTACTGGCCGTACAGAAGTGAGGGAGACTGCATGGCCAAAGGACTCGAGCGTCACCATGTCAAGAAGGAAGAGGCGACCATATCCACTGCAGAGAACTTGACAGCCCGGCTGGACTGGGAACATGGACATCCTGAATAATTCAATCGGTGTTTTTGGCAGATTGTGCAGGGTGGTGAGATGGTCCAGGAGAGCCGCTGTTGGCGCGACGAAGCCGCATCCAGAGATTGGGCAGATGCACGGCCCGATCGGGCACTCTGCCTCGTGCATGTCCTTGTTGTAGTAGGTAATCTTCCTGTTGCATCCGTGCTTGCAGGGAACAAAGATGTTGTTGACGACGCGATCCATGATGTAGCTACGCTGGGCAGCGGCGCGGTCACTTTCTGGGAGCTTGTTGCAGCAAGGCGAACAAATGGGATTCCCCTTAGAACACTGAAACGTATGATACAAAAAAAATTGTTGATCTGATAGATAGTGTTATGTACAGTAACAAAAAGGAAGTGTACTAGTTTACTTAGTACCTGGAAAATGGGAGGCCTGAGGGGGTTGGAGCAGATGGAGCAGTCGAATACCTCCATGCCCATGGTGACATTCTGCATCTTACCACCGTTCATTCCATCTTGGCAACCAACTCCTTTACTCTTGTTGTCAGAGTTGACTGATACCTCCATCGCCACCAAAGCGCCCTTACGAGCTATAGACTCTAGTACCTCTGCTCCGCAAAACAAGTATACATAGTGAGTTAGTGACTACAATAGGAGCCCTTTTGTTTCGACTTCCATTAATCATAACAAAGCAGTATCAACGAAGAATCTATTCTTTTTTCCTCAAGAATACACGAAGCTGTTATTTGTTCAATCACTGTATCGAGGAAACATGAATTTAATTTTAACAACCCAGAGCTTGCATGCAATTTACATACCAGGGTCGTATAAGTAGCATGTGCTAATGTACATGCCAGCCAACTTTCCTAGAAACCTCAATTTGTAGTACTAACTAATTTTAATATTAGCACAGAATTACCCAGTGGGAAAAAATGAATCAGTAAATAACTTTAGCTCAAAGAATACAAATAAAATGATGAACATAAGAATTGGGAAGTATTTATAGCGAAGCAGCCGAGTATATGCTACAATAACCATGATATATTTCAAGTAAGAACAATACCCATAAAATGTGGGGAAATGGGAGCATATAAGCATTTCTTTAATGTAACTGAGCTCAGCAGCCATTCCTATTTGAAAGCTAAATTCATCACATGAAACTATTACCTGATAGATATAACTATGCTGACATAGACATGTTCTGACGATTTCTAAATCATGCAAGGTGGATTGTACATTTCATCAACATGTTTGGACCAACTTCAGATGACAGCAGCTATACTTTTTCTGACGAAACTTCATAGTATTTTCTTACAAGCTGGGGTGGATTCAGGATTTAAGATAGGAATAAAGAAACATTTATGACAAGAAAATAGCATTCCTATTCTACAGAAAAATGCACAAAAATCTTTCTTCGACAGGAATTAGTTGCATAAGGTAACTAATTAACTATTTTCGTACGTGATGCTGTTTTCACATTCAGTTCAGACCAAGTAGTACGACAAAAGTTCTTATACAGAGAAATACCAAGAGAACCTATTGCAAGTTCTTTGATATGTCATTGCTTCATGGACTATAGCATACCTTTCCTATTGCAGTTTATCCATGATGCATAAAATTTATGAGTGCCTGGTTTTGCAAAAGGTATACTAACGTTCCCTAATATAGTATCACTTTGCACAAATATAATACGAGTAAGTGTGCACTGAAGAGAAGACATCAAAGCCGGTACACAACTTCAACCATAATTTCCATTTGAATCCATTCTACTTCACTAGGTTTACGAAAACTCAGTAACAAACTCATAATTTAAATTTGCAACACTAAATAAGCTCAATGCTACAACAGCCTGTCTGGCCCCATTGGTTTTTGTACTAATACTAGTGAGGATGCATCCACAGATGTGTCATGTAAACCAGAGGATCATCATTTATTTGCTGAACTTAAGGTACAGTTTGTTGCAGACGATTTTGGGCATTCCTACAACAATCAGAAGATAAATGCATATGAAGGGCAGAACGGCATCACAGACAAATCATCACCAGAGTTGCATATGTACATTTAGCGTATTAGATTCTACACGTGCTGAGGCAGGACAAACCGATCACCATTTTCTTAGCCCTTTGCTGCTCTCGATACAAATCAAGAGAAGCATCGTACGAGATCCTCTTACGCGAAGGTAAACCACGTAGAATACATAGAGATAGTATGGGATCAAACCATGGAGGCAAATCCGCAAACACATGGACTGCATGTTAAGCAAGTGGCAAATGAACTGGCCGGATATCAGGAGAAGCAATTCAGCGAACACATGGACTGCAGATCAAGCGACTACGTACGTAATGTGAAAACACAGCGCGGCGGCGAATGCACGAAGAGCGGTTTAATCCACCGCTGATCGACGCAGCACGGCGGCGCCAGAGCCTCGTCAGATGAATCAAATGCTGAAATCGATCGACGGAGGCGAACCGAGTGCGCTGCGTGTCGGCTCGAGCAAGGAGGAGTAGCCGAGGAGGGAAGCGAGACTTACCGAGACAAGAGCTGCAGACGAAGCCGGGGGAGGAGCGCACGGTAGGGAAGAGGCGGCGGTCGGCGGCGAGCTGCGAGCGAAACCCTCGGGGAAAGTGTGCGAGCAGCGGCGGAAGCGGAAGCGAGGTCGGTGGAACGTGAAGCCGCTTTGTGGGCTTACCAGCAGTCATGGGCCAAACCAGTACGAGCATGTATGAAACCCAAACTTCTGTTGTGACTTGTGACTGATCACTTCAGAAAAAATTCCCCCTCAAAAAAAAATTCTTAGGAAAAATTTAACTAGAAAAAGCCTTCTAGAACAATCTGGTTGGGTTTTTCTTTTCCGAAAAGAACACTTGTCGCAATTTGTGATTAAAAATTTAAACCAGTCATCATTTTTTTTCTCTATGAAATTGTAAAATTTGTGCTAAATTTTGTTAATTATTATTATGTGTGTAACCAATAATATATTTACTTTCACTAATATATGATTGCAATCCTTCACAAGGAGCTCATATATGCACGGTGGAACGAAAAATGTCACCTGGCGGAATGAACACTCTGTCTTGCTAAATGGACAAGAGAGCGTTACATTCTATCATCACGTCCCTTTGATACGTGAAAGCTAGGGAGGTACATATGGCAACTGAGCGTTACATTTGCCTTCATCTCCAAAAAATGTGCCGACGAGGAATCAAAACATTGCCATCTCGAGCCTTTGTGTTTATCTAGGATTCATTATTCATCTTGTGTAGTCCTAACGGCTAGGCTCTATCCTTTGACCACAATTCAACAAGCATGTCGGGATGTAGCATGTTTATCGGGGTAGGAAGCATGCACGGATATGGCATCTACATGCCCCAGCCTAGGTGTGGCCTGGCTTCGGGTTGTTGAGTCAGATCTTCCCGAGCACGCACATTGGGTATGCATGTGTGATGCTGGCGTTCTCGGTTGGAGCCGGGACACCGCGCATTTGTCTCGGGTTAGGTTCGGTTGCTGATACTCCTTCTTACCCACCTCACGGTTTCGGTCAATTCCAGGCCATGGATGGTGCCTCGGCGAAAGTTGTGGTTGGCTATGTGTAACATCCCAAAAATTTCAAATCAATAAAGAGACATTTTCCATCATTCAAATTTTGGAGCTAACAAAAACTTTAAGTATGTTGCATAGTATTAATGCATGTTTGTGTGACATTGCCATGCTATGTGTTTGAAGTGCTTGACAATATCTCTACACCCTAACCATGATCATTTGGATCAAAGGGAAGCAAAGACAAAGAATAGAAAATGAAAATAACATCACATATGGGCCTATGGCCATTTTTGCAAAACCCTAACCTAGGCCATCTTAGCTTGTGTCAATGGTTTAGAAACCTTACTAAACTCATAAGAACAACATTTGAATCAAGGAAATGCAAAGAAAATCAAAGGAAATAGCAAAACACACTTACATAAGATAATGGTCAAAATTGACATTTATATCGTGGTACCCACTTTGAGCCCCTGTATTAAGAAATTTTTAAACTAAACTCTCCCAACTCTTTGCACCTCATCCAAGACCTCATCAAGGTGAACACTTTTGGTACAGACCAACCTTGCAAATTCTTTCTCATTTACTAAATATAATCAAGCAAAGATGCAACAATGAAACAGATTCAAGATCATGCCACATTTGGATTTTTCCAAATCAACTCCACCTTGCAAACCAAGACCACCAAAATGTGCCAAACATTATTTGAATCGCATCCACCAAAGGGTTTGGAAAAATTCAAAAATTTGGTTCATGCGGCCATTTCATCAAACACCTTGTGTGCCCCAATCTGCCAACTCTCTACACTCTTATATCCAACAGATTTTAGACTAAACTATCAAGCCCTTGGTCATCATTAGCTCTCTCCTGCACTCCTTATACAATGCCAAGCACCAGAGACAAGGATAGTGCATGAGCTCATCATGTACCATGGCCATGCCATGGTGATCATGGCACCACCATGCCATTTCCCTCTCCACTCCCATCTAACCCATGTCACCATGTCATTGAGCCTCTACTCACTCTCCTGATCACGCTTGGACACCACCATTGGCCACAGAGACGCCTGCAACGCCCTGGCCAGGACGTGCCCGTGACGTCCAGCGCGTGCCGAGACGGCCGATGTGTGCATGCCGGAGCGCGCCGGAGCACGCACTCGCCTCGTCGGCCTCCTTCCCTTGACCGCTCCTTTCGCATACGCACGCACCCATACCCCAAGCAACCTCCCGGACACGACCGTTCGCACCGAAGAGGACCGTCGCCGTCGTTACCATCGGCGACTTCCGCCACGGATGCTGCGAGCTTGATACGTCTCCGACGTATCGATAATTTCTTATGTTCCATGCCACATTATTGATGATATCTACATGATTTATGCATACTTTATGTCATATTTATGCGTTTTCCGGAACTAACCTATTGACGAGATGCCGAAGGGCCAGTTGCTGTTTTCTGGTTGTTTTTGGTTTCGGAAATCCTAGTAAGGAAATATTCTCGGAATCGGACGAAATCAACGCCCGGCATCTTAGGATCACATGAAGCTTCCGGAACACCCGAGAGCCGCCGGAGGAGGGCCCCGTGGGCCCGGATGATAGGCTGGCGCAGCCGGGGGTGGGCCGCGCCCCCTACCGTGTCGCCGCCTCGTCAGCCTTCCGACTCCGCCTCTTCGCCTATTTAAGGGTCCCTGACCTAAAACCTCGATACCGAAAAGCCACGGTACGAGAAACCTTCCAGAGCCGCCGCCATCGCGAAGCCAAGATCTGGGGGACAAGAGTCTCTGTTCCGGCACGCCGCCGGGACGGGGAGTGCCCCGGAAGGCTCCTCCATCGACACCACCGCCATCTTCATCAATGCTGCTCGTCTCCCATGAGGAGGGAGTAGTTCTCCATCGAGGCTCGGGGCCGTACCGGTAGCTATGTGGTTAATCTCTCTCCTATGTACTTCAATACAATAATCTCATGAGCTGCCTTACATGATTGAGATTCATATGATGATGCTTGTAATCTAGATGTCATTATGCTAGTCAAGTGGGTTTTACTTATGTGATCTCCGGAGACTCCTTGTCCCACGTGTGTAAAGGTGACAAGTGTGTGCACCGTGTGGGTCTCTTAGGCTATATTTCACGAATACTTATTCATCTGTTATGAATGGCATAGTGAAGTGCTTATTTATATCTCTTTATGATTGCAATGTGTTTTGTATCACAATTTATCCGTGTGCTACTCTAGTGATGTTATTAAAGTAGTTTATTCCTCCCGCACGGTGTAATGGTGACAAGTGTGTGCATCGTGTAGTACTTGGCGTAGGCTATGATTGTGATCTCTTGTAGATTATGAAGTTAACTATTGCTATGATGGTATTGATGTGATCTATGCCTCCTTTCGTAGTGTGAAGGTGACGAGTGTGCATGCTATGTTAGTACTTGGTTTGGTTATGTTGATCTCGTCATGCACTCTAAGGTTATTTAAATATGAACATTGAATATTGTGGAGCTTGTTAACTCCGGCATTGAGGGTTCGTGTAATCCTACACAGTTAGTGGTGTTCATCATCCAACAAGAGGGTGTAGAGTCTAGCATCTATCTATTTATTCTGTTATGTGATCAATGTTGAGAGTGTCCACTAGTGAAAGTATGATCCCTAGGCCTTGTTCCTAAATACTGCTATCGCTGCTTGTTTACTGTTTTACTGCATCTGTACTTCCCGCAATATTACTACCATCAACTGCACGCCAGCAAGCACTTTTCTGGTGCCGTTACTACTGCTTATATTTATTCATACCACCTGTATTTCACTATCTCTTCGCCGAACTAGTGCACCTATTAGGTGTGTTGGGGACACAAGAGACTTCTTGCTTTGTGGTTGCAGGGTTGCATGAGAGGGATATCTTTGACCTCTTCCTCCCTGAGTTCGATAAACCTTGGGTGATCCACTTAAGGGAAACTTGCTGCTGTTCTACAAACCTCTGCTCTTGGAGGCCCAACACTGTCTACAAGAATAGAAGCACCCGTAGGATTACACGAACCCTCAATGCCGGAGTTAACAAGCTCCACAATAATGCTCATATTTTAGTAACCTTTAGTGTAAGATAGATCAAAAGACTAAACCAAGTACTAACATAGCATGCACACTGTCACCTTCATGCATATGTAGGAGGAATAGATCACATCAATATTATCATAGCAATAGTTAACTTCGCAATCTACAAGAGATCATGATCATAGCATAAACCAAGTACTAACACGGTGCACACACTCGTCACCTTTGCACACGTGCAGGAGGAATAAAACTACTTTAATAACATTGCTAGAGTAGCACATAGATAAATTGTGATACAAACACATTGCAATCATAAAGAGATATAAATAAGCACCTCACTATGCCATTCAACAGATGAATAAGTATTCTGTGAAATATAGCCTAAGAGACCCACACGGTGCACACACTCGTCACCTTTACACTCGTGGGACAAGGAGTCTCCGGAGATCACATAAGTAAAACTCACTTGACTAGCATAGTGACATCTAGATTACAAGCATCATCATATGAATCTCAATCATGTAAGGCAGCTCATGAGATTATTGTATTGAAGTACATAGGAGAGAGATGAACCACATAGCTACCGGTACAGCCCCGAGCCTCGATGGAGAACTAATCCCTCCTCATGGGAGCAGCAGCGGTGATGAAGATGGCGGTGGAGATGGCAGCGGTGTCGATGGAGAAGCCTTCCGGGGGCACTTCCCCGCTCCGGCAGGGTGCCGGAACGAGAGACTCCTGTCCCCCGGATCTTGGCTTCGCGATGGCGGCGGCTCCGGAAGGTTTTCCGTATCGTGGTTTTTCGCATCGGGGTTTTCGCGACGGAGGCTTTATATAGGCGAAGAGGCGGCGCAGGAGGGTCGAAAGGGTGGCCACACCATATGGCGGCGCGGCCGGGGCCCGGGCCGCGCCGGCCTATGGTCCGGGGGCCCGAGTGCCCCCCTCCGGTCCTTCCCGGGTGTTCTGGATGCTTCCGGTGAAAATAGGAACCCGGGTCTTCGTTTCGTCCAATTCCGAGAATATTTCGTTACTAGGATTTCTGAAACCAAAAACAGCAGAAAACGAGAACCGGCACTTCGGCATCTTGTTAATAGGTTAGTTCCGGAAAATGCACGAATATGACATAAAGTGTGCATAAAACATGTAGGTATCATCAATAATATGGCATAGAACATAAGAAATTATCGATACGTCGGAGACGTATCAAGCATCCCTAAGCTTAGTTCTCGCTCGTCCCGAGCAGGTAAAACGATAACAAAGATAATTTCTGAAGTGACATGCCATCATAACCTTGATCATACTATTTGTAAACATATGTAGTGGATGCAGCGATCAAAACAATGGTAATAACATGAGTAAACAAGTGAATCATAAAGCAAAGACTTTTCATGAATAGTACTTCAAGACAAGCATCAAAAAGTCTTGCATAAGAGCTAACTCATAAAGCAATAAATTAAAGTAAAGGTATTGAAGCAACACAAAGGAAGATTAAGTTTCAGCGGTTGCTTTCAACTTGTAACATGTATATCTCATGGATAATTGTCAACATAGAGTAATATAACAAGTACAATATGCAAATATGTAGGAATCAATGCACAGTTAGAGCATCTCCAACAGACGCGCTATATAGGCCGCGCGGCATAAAAACGTCCGATATAGCGCGCGCGGGACAGAATCAGGCGCTCCAGCAGGCGCGGTAAACGGCGCGGCGCTGTAAATTTTTTAGGGCGCGCGGCTTTTTGCACAATCCGGAGCGGCATATCCGGCGCGTTGGCTACGCGCGCGGCATCGCTCGTCCAAGCGCGAAAAGCCAACGGCTGGAAATTTCCTCCCCGCGCCCGCGCCCTCATTTCCCCACCTACCGCCGGCGCGAAATCCAGCCGCCGCCGGTCGACTCCGCCGCCGCCCCCGCTCTGCGCGCCGCCGCGTCGTAGATCCGCGTCGCCCGCACCTCCTCCCGGCAGCGGCGGACGCTCCGCCGCGCTGTGTCGCTCGCGCGGCCGTCAGCGACGAGTTGCAGCCGGCGGTCCTTCTCCGCCGCCCCCTTCGCGCCGCCGTCGCGTTCTCCTCCACGCAGGCGTCGACATGTCGTCCATTGGTGGAGTTTGAAGCAAATGGCCGCAAGTACAACTATGGCTACTTCCTCGCCGACGGCATATACCCAAGGTGGCAAACATTTGTGAAGCCAATTATTCAACCAAGAGGTAAAAAGCAAACTCAATTCCACAATGCACAAGCGGCGGCTAGGAAAGATGTAGAGAGAGCATTTGGGATTTTGCAAGCCCAATTTGCCATAGTTAGAGGACCGGCTAGATTTTGGGATCAAGAATGCCTTTGGTATATCATGACCGCGTGTGTAATCATGCACAACATGATTATAGAGGATGATCGCGGAAAAGATGTGGATCATACCCACTACGACTTGATGGGGGTTCCCGTGCAAGTGACGAGGTCCGCACATAGGATTGCCCAATTCATTGCCTCATACCATGCCATTCGGTGCAACGACACACATGATGATCTTCAAAAAGATCTCATGGAAGAATGGTGGAATTGGAATGGACAACAATAGTTCCATATTTGTTGTATTTGTTTGAAAATTATGTGTTGTATTGTCTCAAAACCATGTTGTATTGTTGTATGTGTTGTATTTGGTGTGAAGTATTGTTGTGAACAATGTATTGTATTTGGATGGTACAATATATTTATGAATTTTTATATATTGTTTGATCTTCTTGGATGCATATTTGTGTGTGTTTGCTGTTTGCGCCGCGTCCGCGCGCTGCAAAATGGCGCGTCCGGCGGAGGTGCTATTTTACCGCGCCAACGCGCGCTGCAAAATGGCGCGTCCGGCGGAGGAAAAAACGTCACAGCGCGCGATATCTGTTTACCGCGCGCGGATTCTTGGTTTTAGCGCGCCGCGATATAGCGCGTCTGCTGGAGATGCTCTTAATCACAAGTGTTTGCTTCTTGAGGTGGAGAGAGATAGGTAAACTGACTCAACATAAAAGTAAAGAGAAAGGTCCTTCAAAGAGGAAAGCATCGATTGCTATATTTGTGCTAGAGCTTTTATTTTGAAAACATGAAACAATTTTGTCAACGGTAGTAATAAAGCATATGAGTTATGTACATTATATCTTACAAGTTGCAAGTCTCATGCATAGTATACTAATAGTGCCCGCACCTTGTCCTAATTAACTTGGACTACCGGATCTTTGCAATGCACATGTTTTGACCAAGTGTCACAATGGGGTACCTCCATGCCGCCTGTACAAAGGTCTAAGGAGAAAGCTCGCATTTTGGATTTCTCGCTTTTGATTATTCTCAACTTAGACATCCATACCGGGACAACATGGACAACGAGATAATGGACTCCTCTTTAATGCATAAGCATGTGGCAACAATTATTATTCTCATATGAGATTGAGGATATATGTCCAAACCGAAACTTCCACCATGAATCATGGCTTTAGTTAGCGGCCCAAAGTTCTTCTCTAACAATATGCATGCTCCAACCATGAAGGTGGTAGATCTCTCTTGCTTCGGACAAGACGGACATGCATAGCAACTCACATGATATTCAACAAAGAATAGTTGATGGCGTCCCCGTAAGCATGGTTATCGCACAACAAGCAACTTAATAAGAGATAAAGTGCATAAGTACATATTCAATACCACAATAGTTTTTAAGCTATTTGTCCCATGAGCTATATATTGCAAAGGTGAATGATGGAATTTTAAAGGTAGCACTCAAGCAATTTACTTTGGAATGGCGGATAAATACCATGTAGTAGGTAGGTATGGTGGACACAAATGGCATAGTGGTTGGCTCAAGGATTTTGGATGCATGAGAAGTATTCCCTCTCGATACAAGGTTTAGGCTAGCAAGGTTATTTGAAACAAACACAAGGATGAACGGTGCAGAAAAACTCACATAAAAGACATATTGTAAACATTATAAGACTCTACACCGTCTTCCTTGTTGTTCAAAACTCAATACTAGATGTTATCTAGACTCTAGAGAAACCAAATATGCAAACCAAATTAGCAAGCTCTAAGTGTTTCTTCATTAATGGGTGCAAAGTATATGATGCAAGAGCTTAAACATGAGCACAACAATTGCCAAGTATCAAATTATCCAAGACATTTTAGAGTTACTACATGTAGTATTTTCCAATTCCAACCATATAACAATTTAACGAAGAAGAAACTTCGCCATGAATACTATGAGTAGAGCCTAAGGACATAATTGTCCATATGCTACAGCGGAGCGTGTCTCTCTCCCATAAATTGAATGCTAGGATCCATTTTATTCAAACAAAACAAAAAACAAAAACAACTGACGCTCCAAGCAAAGTGCATAAGATGTGACGGAATAAAAATATAGTTTTAGGGGAGGAACCCGATAATGTTGTCGATGAAGAAGGGGATGCCTTGGGCATCCCCAAGCTTAGACGCTTGAGTCTTCTTAGAATATGCAGGGGTGAACCACCGGGGCATCCCCAAGCTTAGAGCTTTCACTCTCCTTGATCATATTGCATCATACTCCTCTCTTGATCCTTGAAAACTTCCTCCACACCAAACTCGAAACAACTCATTAGAGGGTTAGTGCACAATAAAAATAAACATGTTCAGAGGTGACACAATCATTCTTAACACTTCTGGACATTGCATAAAGCTACTGGACATTAATGGATCAAAGAAATTCATCCAACATAGCAAAAGAGGCAATGCGAAATAAAAAGGCAGAATCTGTCAAAACAGAACAGTCCGTAAAGATGGATTTTATTAGGCCACCAGACTTGCTCAAATGAAAATTCTCAAATTGAATGAAAGTTGCGTACATATCTGAGGATCATGCACGTAAATTGGCTTAATTTTCTGAGCTACCTACAGGGAGGTAGACCCAGATTCGTGACAGCAAAGAAATCTGTAACTCGCGCAGTAATCCAAATCTAGTACTTACTTTTCTATCAAAGACTTTACTTGGCACAACAAAACTCAAAACTAAGATAAGGAGAGGTTGCTACAGTAGTAAACAACTTCCAAGACTCAAATATAAACAAAGTACTGTAGCAAAATAACACATGGGTTATCTCCCAAGAAATTCTTTCTTTATAGTCGTTAAGATGGGCTCGAGCAGTTTTAATGATGCACTCGCAAGAAATAGTATTTGAAGCAAAAGAGAGCATCAAGAGGCAAATTCAAAACACATTTAAGTCTAACATGCTTCCTATGCATAGGAATCTTGTAAATAAACAAGTTCATGAAGAGCAAAGTAACAAGCATAGGAAGATAAAACAAGTGTAGCTTCAAAAATTTCA
Source organism: Lolium rigidum (assembly GCF_022539505.1). Lineage (NCBI taxonomy): Eukaryota > Viridiplantae > Streptophyta > Magnoliopsida > Poales > Poaceae > Lolium > Lolium rigidum. Next base: position 281,442,716 of record NC_061513.1, read on the forward strand.
GCACATTGAGAGGTGTTTTAGTAACATGAAAATTTCTACAACCATATTTTCCTCTCTCATAATAACTTTCAGTAGCATCATGAGCAAACTCAACAATATAACTATCACATAAAGCATTCTTATCATGAGTCTCATGCATAAAATTATTACTCTCCACATAAGCATAATCAATTTTATTAGTAATAGCGGGAGCAAATTCAACAAAGTAGCTATCATTATTATTCTCATCAAGTGTAGGAGGCATAGTATGATCACAATAAAATTTACTCTCCATAGTAGGTTGTACCAAAAGACCACTATTATAATCATCATAAATAGGAGGCAAAGTATCATCAAAGAAAATTTTCTCCTCAATGCTTGGGGGACTAAAAAGATCATGAAAACCAGCTTCCCCAAGCTTAGAACTTTCTACATTATTATCAACAATGGTGTTCAAAGCGTTCATACTAATATTACTACCAGCATGCAAATAAGATTCCATAGGTTTTTTAATTTTCGCATCAAACAATCCATGTTTTAAATCAGGAAATAGAATAAGAAGCTCATTGTTGTCCATTATGCCAAACTAGTGTAAACAAGAAACAAAAAGATGCAATTGCAGGATCTAAAGGAAATAGCTTTGAGCACACACACAACGGCGCCGTAAAAGTACTTTACCCGGGACCGGTGTATGAGAGCCTTTTACCTTTCCTCCTCGAGCAACGGCGCCGGAAAAGTGCTTGATGTCTACGCGAGCTTCTATTCTTGTAGACAGTGTTGGGCCTCCAAGAACGAGAGGTTTGTAGAACAGCGAGCAAGTTTCCCTTAAGTGGATCACCCAAGGTTTATCGAACTCGGGGAGGAAGAGGTCAAAGATATCCCTCTCAAGCAACCCCGCAACCACAAAGCAAGAAGTCTCTTGTGTCCCCAACACACCTAATAGGTGCACTAGTTCGGCGAAGAGATAGTGAAATACAGGTGGTATGAATAAGTAGTAGCAACGGCACCGAGAAAAGTGCTTTGCCCAGGACGGTAAACAAGCAGTAGTAACGCAAGTAAAACAAGTAAACAAGCAGCGATAGCGATATTTAGGAACAAGGCCTAGGGATTAGACTTTCACTAGTGGACACTCTCAACATTGATCACATAACAGAACGGATAAATGCATACTCTACACTCTTGTTGGATGATGAACACATTGCGTAGGATTACACGAACCCTCAATGCCGGAGTTAACAAGCTCCACAATAATGCTCATATTTTAGTAACCTTTAGTGTAAGATAGATCAAAAGACTAAACCAAGTACTAACATAGCATGCACACCGTCACCTTCATGCATATGTAGGAGGAATAGATCACATCAATATTATCATAGCAATAGTTAACTTCGCAATCTACAAGAGATCATGATCATAGCATAAACCAAGTACTAACACGGTGCACACATCTGTCACCTTTGCACACGTGCGGGAGGAATAAAACTACTTTAATAACATTGCTAGAGTAGCACATAGATAAATTGTGATACAAACACATTGCAATCATAAAGAGATATAAATAAGCACCTCACTATGCCATTCAACGAGTGAATAAGTATTCCGTGAAATATAGCCTAAGAGACCCACACGGTGCACACACTTTCACCTTTACACTCGTGGGACAAGGAGTCTCCGGAGATCACATAAGTAAAACTCACTTGACTAGCATAGTGACATCTAGATTACAAGCATCATCATATGAATCTCAATCATGTAAGGCAGCTCATGAGATTATTGTATTGAAGTACATAGGAGAGAGATGAACCACATAGCTACCGGTACAGCCCCGAGCCTCGATGGAGAACTACTCCTCCTCATGGGAGCAGCAGCGGTGATGAAGATGGCGGTGGAGATGGCAGCGGTGTCGATGGAGAAGCCTTCCGGGGGCACTTCCCCGCTCCGGCAGGGTGCCGGAACGGAGACTCCTGTCCCCCGGATCTTGGCTTCGCGATGGCGGCGGCTCTGGAAGGTTTTCCGTATCGTGGTTTTTCGCATCAGGGTTTTCGCGACGGAGGCTTTATATAGGCGAAGAGGCGGCGCAGGAGGGTCGAAGGGGTGGCCACACCATATGGCGGCGCGGCCAGGGCCTCGGGCCGCGCCGGCCTATGGTCCGGGGGCCCAGTGCTCCCCTCCGGTCCTTCCCGGGTGTTCCGGATGCTTCCGGTGAAAATAGGAACCCGGGTCTTCGTTTCGTCCAATTCCGAGAATATTTCGTTACTAGGATTTACGAAACCAAAAACAGCAGAAAACGAGAACCGGCACTTCGGCATCTTGTTAATAGGTTAGTTCCAGAAAATGCACGAATATGACATAAAGTGTGCATAAAACATGTAGGTATCATCAATAATATGGCATAGAACATAAGAAATTATCGATACGTCGGAGACGTATCAGTAAGTATCGCGGAGTTGGAATCTTCACCGGATGAAATGATCAAAGAGTTATGATTTCATCAGAGACGATGAAGAGGCTTGCATTTGCAAGAAATTAAGTGGGAGCGCTGAGACATATTTGTAATACTTTATGTAGATGACATATCGTTGATTATAAATAATGTAATTATATAATTGGTTAAAAGGTTTCATTGAGAATTAAACTTCAATGAAAGGATATGAACTGAAACACATTTAGTGTCAAGATCTATGAAGATAGATTGGAACACATAATAAGTTTAAGTCAAAGTACATAGAATGGATATTGAAGTAGTTCAATATAGAAATATTAAGAAGGTGTTCTTTTCATGTGAAGGTTTAACAAAACTTGAGTGTATTTGACACTCGATGAGTAAAAACACATGAGTGATTTTAGATCACAAAGAATATGTACAAAATCAGATGTCCTGTGCTCTAAAGAGTTAGGGGCATATACCAGAATGATTCATGTGATGATTATTGGACAAACAGTAGGAATATCCTTGAGTACTTTAGAAGAACCAAGGATATATATATAATTTTGTATGGTGTAATGACAAACAAATCGCTGTAATGTGTTGCACCGATATTAGTTTGGTCGCATATAAAAATAAATTTCAATCTCAATTAGGCTAAGTGTTGTTTAAAAGGTAGCACAATGAGCTAGAAGTTGTCTATGCTAGATTTAGATGAGTTCTAAATGTTGTGACGGATTCTACAAACGAAGGCAGAGTATGTCATTGTTTTGACAATGACTGAGGATGTTAAGTCAAGAAGTTCTTTGGGAACTTGGTGTAGTTCCGATAGTGTCAGAACTTTGAAGCTATATTATGTGTGACAATATTAGTGACATATTTCAGACCGCGGAATTAAGGTTTCACCAGAAGACCAAACATATTTAATGCCGACTCATTTGGAAAATAAGTGATGCGTTAAGACGCAAATGAATTGCAAAATACATACGTTTCTGAGCGTGTCAGATCCGTTGACTAAAACCTCTCCCGTGAGCAAAACATGATAAAGCACCGGAAGGCCAAGGTGTTATATCTTTACAAATATAAACTAGATTATTGACTCTAGTGCAAGTGGGAGACTGTTGGAGATATGCCCAAGAGGCAATAATAAAATGGTTATTATTATATATCTTTGTTTATGATAATGTTTACATACCATGCTATAATTGTATTAACCGAAACATTAATACATGTGTGTTATGGAAACAACAAGGAGTCCCTAGTAAGCCTCTTGTATAACTAGCTTGTTGATTAATAGATGATCATAGTTTCATGATCATGAACATTGGATGTTATTAATAACAAGGTTATGTCATTATGTGAATTATGTAATGGACACACCCAATTAAGCGTAGCATAAGATCACGTCATTAAGTTATTTGCTATAAGCTTTTCGATACATAGTTACCTAGTCCTTTCGACCATGAGATCATGTAAATCACTTATACCGGAAAGGTACTTTGATTACATCAAACGCCACTGCGTAAATGGGTGGTTATAAAGGTGGGATTAAGTATCCGGAAAGTATGAGTTGAGGCATATGGATCAACAGTGGAATTTGTCCATCCCGATGACGGATAGATATACTCTGGGCCCTCTCGGTGGAATATCGTCTAAATAGTTTGCAAGAATATGAATGGTTCATAAGATACCACATACCACGGTACGAGTAAAGAGTACTTGTCAGGAGACGAGGTTGAACAAGGTATAGAGATACCGATGATCAAACCTCGGACAAGTAAAATATCGCGTGACAAAGGGAATTGGTATCGTATGTGAATGGTTCATTCAATCACTAAGTCATCATTGAATATGTGGGAGCCATTATGGATCTCCAGATCCCGCTATTGGTTATTGGTCGGAGAGAGGTCTCAACCATGTCTACATAGTTCGCGAACCGTAGGGTGACACACTTAAGGTTTGATGTCATTTAAGTAGATATGGAATAAGGAATGGAGTTCGAAGTTTTGTTCGGAGTCTCGGATGGGATCCAGGACATCACGAGGAGGTCCGGAATGGTCCGGAGAATAAGATTCATATATAGGAAGTCATATTCCAAGTTTGGAAATGATCCGGTTGATTTATGGCAGGTTCTAGAAAGTTCTAGAAAAGTCCGGAAGAAATCACCATGGAAAGTGGAGTCCCGGAGGGACTCCACCTTGCATGACCAGCCAAACCCTAAAGGGTGGAGTCCCAGGTGGACTCCACCATAGGTGGCCGGCCACCCCACCTAAAGGAAAGGTGGGAGTCCCACCTTGGGTAGGACTCCCTCCTTGAGTAGGTTTCCCACCTATGGGAGGTTTTGTTGTTGGGGTCTTATTCGAAGACTTGGACTACAACTCTTGGGGATTTCCACCTATATAATGAGGAGAAGAGGGAGGGGGCAGCCACTCTTGGCCGCACCACCTAGGGCTGCCCATGGCCGGCGCCCTAGCCACCCCCTCTCCCCAAACCCTAGCCTCTCCTCCTCCACCACCTCTCCCGCATACGCTTAGGCGAAGCCCTGCCGGAGTTCTCCACCACCACCGCCACCACGCCGTCGTGCTGCCGGGATTCCGAGGAGGATCTACTACTTCTTCTGCCCTCTGGAACTGGGAGAAGGACGTCGTCTTCATCAACACCAAACGTGTGACCGAGTACGGAGATGCTGCCCGATTGTGGCACCGTCAAGATCTTCTACGCGCTTTTGAAAGCGGCAAGTGATCGTCTACCGCAGCAACGAGAGCCTCCTCTTGTAGGCTTTGGAAATCTTCAAGGGTTAGTCTCGTTCATCCCCTCGTTGCTCCCGTCTTCTAGATTGCATCTTGGCTTGGATTGCGTTCTCGCGGTAGGAAAATTTTTGTTTTCTATGATACGAATCCCTTCAGTGGTATCAGAGCCGTGTCTATGCATAGATGGTTGCACGAGTAGAACACAATTGTTTTGTGGGCATTGATGCTTTGTTGTCTTTAGTTCGAGTACTTTGCATCTTTGTGGCATGGTGGGATGAAGCGGCTCGGGCTAACTTTACATGACTGCGTTCATAAGACTTGCTCCACGTTCGACATGCAACTTGTATTGCATAAGTGGCTTTGCGGGTGTCTGTCTCTCCCACCATAGTGAAGATTCAATTTACTCTGTCTATTGACAACACTTGCCGCCGCTTGTACCAGGAGAACCGCCGTCGTCGACAACCTCGCCGTGCATCAACACTGCTCGTCGCCGAACCTCCGGTGAGCTGCCGACCCCCTAGTGCTCGCCGCCAGAGAGGTTGTGCTCGTCGTCGTCGACGACGAGCGTGAGCCGTTAGATCGCCATCTAATCCAACGTCTCCTGTTGATCCATACCGTTTCGGGTTCAAAGGGTCACTGACCAGTGGAGCCCACTGTCAGGCGGCCTGTGTGTGTGCGAGACACGTAGTGGGCCAGCCCTTTTCTTAATTTTCTCTCTGGCCCGTTAACTTTTCCCACGTGAGCCCAGCTATTCAAATTCGAATAAATCAATTTAGTTTGAATTCAACACTGGTGCCATGTTCAAAATTTAATAGAACAAAATCTACTGCGCCAAAATTTATGAATTTGATATTGTTGGAAAACTTATGAAATTGTCTATCCAACTACACTAGTCTCAACCCTAGATATTTTGTAGAACTCCTGTAGTACCTTTTAAAACTTCAAACATTTATTAAAAATCAGCCATGATTCATTTTGAGTTGATTCCAACTCTAATAATTCACATGTCAAATACTCTACATGAATATGTAAAAATATGACAGTGGTGTTTACAATGATCATGGGCTAGAGCAAAATAATGGCTATGTGGCCATCTCTAGTCCATTTAAATTACCCAAATTTATTTATTAAATATTATGAGAGGTATACTCTCATTTAAATCATTGTCTCAAGTAATTCAATATGAGATAATAGCTTAGTATTTAGAATCTCATATTTAATTACTTTGTGATATTAAAATTTTCCAAGTAGTATTTAAATTGTATGAGGTATAGTATCTCATTTAAATCAATTTCTCAAATGGATGAATATGAAGTGTTGACCTTGGTCAACATATGTTCATGCTTTATTATTTGAGGATATTAAACCTTAATGATATTCAATGAGAGGAAATTATTTCTCAAAGGAAATAAATAGAAACTCTAATAAATATTTCAATGAGAGGAAATTATTTTTCTTAAAAATAAAACAAAACCAATCACCATGTTAATAATGTTGTGATGATAGGATTGCTTGTGTGATCCCTTTGTGTGTTAAGTATAGTGCTTAAGATTTGTTTGGTGATTGTATACCTCGTATCCGTTTATAGACGCTAGTACCGAAGGCTTCGAAGAGGAGGAAGTCTTCTACGAGGAAGAAGAAGAAAACTTTGATCACTGTACCACTCAAGGAAAGCTATACTCTTGCAAGCTACCCTAATGCAAGCTCTACTTGAGCAAGGCACCATTGTAATACTAATTTGTGTTTTACTTTCCAAGCCCAAGTTTTTATCTTGCAAAGCTTTTACTTTGGTTATCAAAGCTTACTTTTATAGTTAACTTTGGTCTAGATATGGAATATTACAAGAACATCAAAATTAGACTAGAGAGCTACAAGTTAGCTAGCACCCCTCATGACTAGATGCTAGTGCTAAAACTAAAAGTGACTACTCTAGATGGGAACATGTGAATCAAATAACTTTGAAAACCTTGGAATGATGAGTCATTCCAATGAAAGATTTTGAAGGTGAATGTGACTTGAATGACATGGTGAATTTGACCAAAAACTGATGATTGGGTTCAGATGCGATACCATTCCAATTTTATAGTACCCCCACAATACATGATTATGGGTAAGGCTTAACTAGAAACTTATGCACTTTAGTATGTGTTCCCTCTAAACAAGCGTCATAGGGGTTATGCCGAGGCTGCCTCCGTGAAATGTGAAATGACGTGAAAATGAGGTGAATGTCCTACCCAAGCCCTGTGCAGTTCCCAGGATAGCAGATTGCTATCACACTACAAGAAAAGTTCTGATAGACAACGTCTCAAAATCGTCCGCTAAGGGGTATTTTTCGTCGCCTATGGGCCTAACCCGA
>NC_061513.1:281450325-281461546 GCF_022539505.1 Lolium rigidum
GTCAAAAATAACTCCAAGAAAGGAAACTTTTATTGTTCGTAGAGGATGACATGCGGGACCCATGAGCTAGCAGCTTACTCAACGTTTCAAAGGTGGCATGAGATCGAAAGAAAAAGGCAAGTGACCAAATATCAGGAGCCAAAAATAATCCAAGATTTATTGTACATAGAGGATGACATGTGGGTCCCATTTTGCAGCAGCGGTCTCAATGTTTGTAATGCGGTTTGAGATCAAAAGAAAAAGAAAGTAGCTAGTAATTAGGAGGTGAAAAAAAATCCAAGAAAAGAAAGTTGATGGACATAGAGGATGACATGCGGGTCCCTTGAGCCAACAGCTTACTCAACGTTTCAAAGGGGGCAGGTGATGTCTACGGGAGCTTCTATTCTTGTAGACAGTGTTGGGCCTCCAAGAGCAGAGGTTTGTAGAACAGCAGCAAGTTTCCCTTAAGTGGATCACCCAAGGTTTATCAAACTCAGGGAGGAAGAGGTCAAAGATATCCCTCTCATGCAACCCTGCAACCACAAAGCAAGAAGTCTCTTGTGTCCCCAACACACCTAATAGGTGCACTAGTTCGGCGAAGAGATAGTGAAATACAGGTGGTATGAATAAGTAGTAGCAACGGCACCGGAAAAGTGCTTTGCCCGGGACGAGTAAACAAGTAGTAGTAACGCAGCGAGTAGTAACGCAGACGGTAGTAACGCGATAGAAACGAGTAAACAAGCAGCGATAGCGATATTTAGGAACAAGGCCTAGGGATTAGACTTTCACTAGTGGACACTCTCAACATTGATCACATAACGAGAATAGATAAATGCATACTCTACACTCTCTTGTTGGATGATGAACACATTGCGTAGGATTACACGAACCCTCAATGCCGGAGTTAACAAGCTCCACAATTCAATGTTCATATTTAAATAACCTTAGAGTGCAAGTAAGATCAATTCGACTAAACCAAGTACTAACATAGTATGCACACTGTCTCCTTCACACTATGTAGGAGGAATAGATCACATCAATACCATCATAGCAATAGTTAACTTCATAATCTACAAGAGATCGTAATCATAGCATACGCCAAGTACTAACACGGATGCACACACTGTCACCATTACACCGTGCAGGGAGGAATAAAACTACTTTAATAACATTGCTAGAGTAGCACATAGATAAATTGTGATACAAAATACATTGCAATCATAAAGAGATATAAATAAGCACTTCACTATGCCATTCATAACAGTAAATAAGTATTCTGTGAAATATAGCCTAAGAGACCCACACGGTGCACACACTGTCACCTTTACACACGTGGGACAAGGAGTCTCCGGAGATCACATAAGTAAAATTCACTTGACTAGAATAACGACATCTAGATTACAAGCATCATCATATGAATCTCAATCATGTAAGGCAGCTCATGAGATTATTGTATTGAAGTACATAGGAGAGAGATGAACCACATAGCTACCGGTACAGCCCCGAGCCTCGATGGAGAACTACTCCCTCCTCATGGGAGCAGCAGCGGTGATGAAGATGGCGGTGGAGATGGCAGCGGTGTCGATGGAGAAGCCTTCCGGGGCACTTCCCCGCTCCGGCAGGGTGCCGGAACAGAGACTCCTGTCCCCCAGATCTTGGCTTCGCGATGGCGGCGGCTCTGGAAGGTTTTCCGTATCGTGGTTCTTCGCATCAGGGGTTTCGCGACGAAGGCTTTAAGTAGGCGGAAGGGCAGAGTCGGAGGGCTGACGAGGGGCCCAACCATTGGGCGGCGCGGGCCCCTCCTTGGCCGTGCCGCCTTGTGGTGTCGCCACCTCGTGGCCCCACTTCGTATGCTCTTCGGTCTTCTGGAAGGTTCGTGGCAAAATAGGACCCTGGGTCTTGATTTCGTCCAATTCCGAGAATATTTCGTTACTAGGATTTCTGAAACCAAAAACAGCGAGAAAACGACAGCGGCACTTCGGCATCTTGTTAATAGGTTAGTTCCAGAAAATGCACGAATATGACATAAAGTGTCCATAAAACATGTAGGTATCATCAATAATATGGCATGGATCATAAGAAATTATCGATACGTTGGAGACGTATCAAGCATCCCCAAGCTTAGTTTTGCTCGTCCCGAGCAGGTAAAACGATAACAAAGATAATTTCTGAAGTGACATGCCATCATAACCTTGATCATACTATTTGTAAACATATGTAGTGGATGCAGCGATCATAACAATGGTAATGACATGAGTAAACAAGTGAATCATAAAGCAAAGACTTTTCATGAATAGTACTTCAAGACAAGCATTAATAAGTCTTGCATAAGAGTTAACTCATAAAGCAATAAATCAAAGTAAGGGTATTGAAGCAACACAAAGGAAGATTAAGTTTCAGCGGTTGCTTTCAACTTGTAACATGTATATCTCATGGATAATTGTCAACATAGAGTAATATAACAAGTGCAATATGCAAGTATGTAGGAATCAATGCACAGTTCACACAAGTGTTTGCTTCTTGAGGTGGAGAGAGATAGGTGAACTGACTCAACATAAAAGTAAAAAGAATGGTCCTTCAAAGAGGAAAGCATCGATTGCTATATTTGTGCTAGAGCTTTTATTTTGAAAACATGAAACAATTTTGTCAACGGTAGTAATAAAGCATATGAGTAATGTAAATTATATCTTACAAGTTGCAAGCCTCATGCATAGTATACTAATAGTGCCCGCACCTTGTCCTAATTAGCTTGGACTACTGGATCTTTGCAATGCACATGTTTTAACCAAGTGTCACAATGGGGTACCTCCATGCCACACGTACAAAGGTCTAAGGAGAAAGCTCGCATTTTGGATTTCTCGCTTTTGATTATTCTCAACTTAGACATCCATACCGGGACAATATGGACAACGAGATAATGGACTCCTCTTTAATGCATAAGCATGTGGCAACAATTATTATTCTCATATGAGATTGAGGATATGTGTCCAAAACTGAAACTTCCACCATGATTCATGGCTTTAGTTAGCGGCCCAATGTTCTTCTCTAACAATATGCATGCTCCAACCATAAAGGTGGTAGATCTCTCTTACTTCGGACAAGACGGACATGCATAGCAACTCACATGATATTCAACAAAGAATAGTAGATGGCGTCCCCGAAGCATGGTTATCGCACAACAAGCAACTTAATAAGAGATAAAGTGCATAAGTACATATTCAATACCACAATAGTTTTTAAGCTATTTGTCCCATGAGCTATATATTGCAAAGGTGAATGATGGAATTTTAAAGGTAGCACTCAAGCAATTTACTTTGGAATGGCGGATAAATACCATGTAGTAGGTAGGTATGGTGGACACAAATGGCATAGTGGTTGGCTCAAGGATTTTGGATGCATGAGAAGTATTCCCTCTCGATACAAGGTTTAGGCTAGCAAGGTTATTTGAAACAAACACAAGGATGAACGGTGCAGCAAAACTCACATAAAAGACATATTGTAAACATTATAAGACTCTACACCGTCTTCCTTGTTGTTCAAAACTCAATACTAGATATTATCTAGACTCTAGAGAAACCAAATATGCAAACCAAATTAGCAAGCTCTAAGTGTTTCTTCATAAATGGGTGCAAAGTATATGATGCAAGAGCTTAAACATGAGCACAACAATTGCCAAGTATCAAATTATCCAAGACATTTTAGAATTACTACATGTAGCATTTTCCAATTCCAACCATATAACAATTTAACGAAGAAGAAACTTCGCCATGAATACTATGAGTAAAGCCTAAGGACATACTTGTCCATATGCTACAGCGGAGCGTGTCTCTCTCCCATAAAGTGAATGCTAGGATCCATTTTATTCAAACAAAACAAAAAACAAAAACAAATCGACGCTCCAAGCAAAGTGCATAAGATGTGACGGAATAAAAATATAGTTTCGGGGGAGGAACCTGATAATGTTGTCGATGAAGAAGGGGATGCCTTGGGCATCCCCAAGCTTAGACGCTTGAGTCTTCTTAAAATATGCAGGGGTGAACCACCGGGGCATCCCCAAGCTTAGAGCTTTCACTCTCCTTGATCATATTGCATCATACTCCTCTCTTGATCCTTGAAAACTTCCTCCACACCAAACTCGAAACAACTCATTAGAGGGTTAGTGCATAATAAAAATTAACATGTTCAGAGGTGACACAATCATTCTTAACACTTCTGGACATTGCATAAAGCTACTGGACATTAATGGATCAAAGAAATTCATCCAACATAGCAAAAGAGGCAATGCAAAACAAAAGGCAGAATCTGTCAAAACAGAACAGTCCGTAAAGATGGATTTTATTAGGCCACCAGACTTGCTCAAATGAAAATTCTCAAATTGAATGAAAGTTGCGTACATATCTGAGGATCATGCACGTAAATTGGCTTAATTTTCTGAGCTACCTACAGGGAGGTAGACCCAGATTCGTGACAGCAAAGAAATCTGGAACTGCGCAGTAATCCAAATCTAGTACTTACTTTACTATCAAAGACTTTACTTGGCACAACAAAACATAAAACTAAGATAAGGAGAGGTTGCTACAGTAGTAAACAACTTCCAAGACACAAATATAAAACAAAAATACTGTAGTAAAAACATGGGTTGTCTCCCACAAGCGCTTTTCTTTAACGCCTTTCAGCTAGGCGCAGAAAGTGTATATCAAGTGTTATCGAGAGATGAAGCATTGATATCATAAACTCCCCCATCTGTAGTGGTACTAAGAGCTTTGTCAATTTTAGGCCTATAATAATATTTCTTTGGTTTAGGCACTTTAGAGACATACATAAACTTTTGCTCCTTTCCCACATAAGCTTTCTCTCTAAACTCGTAAAGATGAAAAGGTTGAACCCAAGGTTCCCATAGCTTTTTCAAGTTCGCCAATCCTATTAATTTGATTATCATGGTCAACACAAGTTCCTAGGACACTAATTCTTTCATCAATTCCTCCTAAGGATTTATCAAGTTCATCAGTTTTATCAAGTAACATTTCCAACTTAGTTTCAACACTCGGAAAATTTTTCTCTATGGTTTCCAATTTTTTCATAACATCCTCAAGGGGGGTTTCAATTTTAGTTTCATTAACAGGTGGTGTTCCAAATAAACTCTCAATAATGCAACTAGCTTCTAAAGCGGGAGCGCCTAGGAAGTTACCTCCCGCGAGACAATCAAGAACATATCTATTCCAGCTAGAGATACCGACATAAAAATTCCTGAGTAGGATAGTGGTGGAGTGTTTCTTAGTGCACCTATTATGGGCATCACTAATTCTATACCAAGCATCTTTTAAACATTCTCCCCCTTGTTGCTTAAATGAACGAACTTCAACTTCAGGATTACTCATTTTAGCAGTAGTAAATAAAACAAACTAGATAAAGTAAATGCAAGTAACTAATTTTTTTGTGTTTTTGATATAGAGTGCAAGACAGTAAATAAAGTAAAACTAGCAACTAATTTTTTTGTGTTTTGATATAATGCAGCAAACAAAGTAGTAAAAAAATAAAGCAAGACAAAAACAAAGTAAAGAGATTGAGAAGTGGAGACTCCCCTTGCAGCGTGTCTTGATCTCCCCGGCAACGGCGCCAGAAAAAGAGCTGTTGACGTGGGAGTTGAAAATCTTTGTGGTGTAACTTTTCTTCGTTCCCCGGCAACGGCGCCAGAAAAAGAGCTTGATGGCGTGTATTTCACACGTTCGTTGGGGAACCCTGATGGCGTGTATTTCACACGTTCGTTGGGCAACCCCAAGAGGAAGGTATGATGAGCACAGCAGCAAGTTTTCCCTCAGAAAGAAACCAAGGTTTATCGAACCAGGAGGAGCCAAGAAGCACGTTGAAGGTTGATGGCGGCGGGATGTAGTGCGGCGCAACACCGGAGATTCCGGCGCCAACGTGGAACCTGCACAACACAACCAAAGTACTTTGCCCCAACGAAACGAGTGAGGTTGTCAATCTCACCGGCTTGCTGTAACAAAGGATTAACCGTATTGTGTGGAAGATGATTGTTTGCGAGAGAAAACAGTAAAAACAAGTATTGCGAGTAGATTGTATTTCAGTAAAGAGAATTGGACCGGGGTCCACAGTTCACTAGAGGTGTCTCTCCCATAAGACGAACAAGCATGTTGGGTGAACAAATTACAGTTGGGCAATTGACAAATAAAGAGAGCATGACAATGCACATACATATCATGATGAGTATAGTGAGATTTAATTGGGCATTACGACAAAGTACATAGACCGCCATCCAATCGCATCTATGCCTAAAAAGTCCACCTTCGAGGTTATCATCCGAACCCCCTCCAAGTATTAAGTTGCAAGCAACGGACAATTGCATTAAGTATGGTGCGTAATGTAATCAACAACTACATCCTTAGACATAGCATCAATGTTTTATCCCTAGTGGCAACAAGCACAACACAACCTTAGAACTTTCCGTCACTCGTCCTGGTGTCAATGCGGGCATGAACCCACTATCGAGCATAAGTACTCCCTCTTGGAGTTAAAAGCATCTACTTGGCCGGAGCATCTACTAGTAACGGAGAGCATGCAAGATCATAAACAACACATAAGCATAACTTTGATAATCAACATAACAAGTATTCTCTATTCATCGGATCCCAACAAACGCAACATATAGAATTACATATAGATGATCTTGATCATGATAGGCAGCTCACAAGATCCGACAATGATAGCACAATGGGGAGAAGACAACCATCTAGCTACTGCTATGGACCCATAGTCCAGGGGTAGACTACTCACTCATCACTCCGGAGGCGACCATGGCGGTGTAGAGTCCTCCGGGAGATGATTCCCCTCTCCGGCAGGGTGCCGGAGGCGATCTCCAGGATCCCCCGAGATGGGATCGGCGGCGACGGCGTCTCAGTAATGTTTTCCGTATCGTGGTTCTCGGTACTGGAAGTTTCGTCACGGAGGCTTTAAGTAGGCGGAAGGGCAAGTCGAGAGGCGGCACGGGGGGCCCACACCATAGGCCGGCGCGGCCAGGGGTGGGGCCGCGCCGCCCTAGGGTTTGGCCACCCCGTGGCCCCTCTTCGTCTCGTCTTCGGACTTCGGAAGCTTCGTGGAAAAATAGGCCTCCGGGCTTTTATTTCGTCCAATTCCGAGAATATTTCTTTACTAGGATTTCTGAAACCAAAAACAGCGAGAACAAAGAATCGGCACTTCGGCATCTTGTTAATAGGTTAGTTCCAGAAAATGCACGAATATGACATAAAGTGTGCATAAAACATGTAGATAACATCAATAATGTGGCATGGAACACAAGAAATTATCGATACGTTGGAGACGTATCAAACCCCAAGAGGAAGGTATGATGCGCACAGCAGCAAGTTTTCCCTCAGAAAGAAACCAAGGTTTATCGAACCAGGAGGAGCCAAGAAGCACGTTGAAGGTTGATGGCGGCGGGATGTAGTGCGGCGCAACACCAGGGATTCCGGCGCCAACGTGGAACCTGCACAACACAACCAAAGTACTTTGCCCCAACGAAACGAGTGAGGTTGTCAATCTCACCGGCTTGCTGTAACAAAGGATTAACCGTATTGTGTGGAAGATGATTGTTTGCAGAGAAAACAGTCAAACAAGTATTGCAGCAGATTTGTATTTCAGTATTAAAGAATGGACCGGGGTCCACAGTTCACTAGAGGTGTCTCTCCAATAAGATAAAAGCATGTTGGGTGAACAAATTACAGTCGGGCAATTGACAAATAGAGAGGGCATAACAATGCACATACATGTCATGATAAGTACGAGTGAGATTTAATTGGGCATTACGACAAAGTACATAGACCGCCATCCAACCGCATCTATGCCTAAAAAGTCCACCTTCAGAGTTATCGTCCGAACCCCCTCCAGTATTAAGTTGCTAACAACAGACAATTGCATTAAGTATGGTGCGTAATGTAATCAATAACTACATCCTCGGACATAGCATCAATGTTTTATCCCTAGTGGCAACAGCACAACACAACCTTAGAACTTTCTATCACTGTCCCAGGTGTCAATGCGAGCATGAACCCACTATCGAGCATAAATACTCCCTCTTGGAGTTACTAGCATCAACTTGGCCAGAGCCTCTACTAATAACGGAGAGCATGCAAGATCATAAACAACACATATGTAATAACTTGATAATTAACATAACATGATATTCTCTATCCATCGGATCCCGACAAACACAACATAGAGTATTACGGATAGATGATCTTGATCATGTTAGGCAGCTCACAAGATCCAACAATGAAGCACAATGAGGAGAAGACAACCATCTAGCTACTGCTATGGACCCATAGTCAAGGGGTGAACTACTCACTCATCACTCCGGAGGCGACCATGGCGGTGTAGAGTCCTCCGGGAGATGAATCCCCTCTCCGGCAGGGTGCCGGAGGAGATCTCCGGAATCCCCGAGATGGGATTGGCGGCGGCGGCGTCTCCGGAAGGTTTTCCGTATCGTGGTTCTTCGCATCGGGGGTTTCGCGACGAAGGCTTTAAGTAGGCGGAAGGGCGAGTCGGAGGGCTGACGAGGGGCCCACACCATAGGCGGCGCGGGCCCCTCCTTGGCCGCGCTGCCTTGTGGTGTCGCCACCTCGTGGCCCCACTTCGTATGCTCTTCGGTCTTCCGGAAGGTTCGTGGCAAAATAGGACCCTGGGTCTTGATTTCGTCCAATTCCGAGAATATTTCGTTACTAGGATTTCCGAAACCAAAAACAACAGAAAACAGCAACTGGCACTTCGGCATCTTGTTAATAGGTTAGTTCCAGAAAATGCACGAATATGACATAAAGTGTGCATAAAACATGTAGGTATCATCAATAATATGGCATGGATCATAAGAAATTATCGATACGTTGGAGACGTATCAGCAGGGGATCAAAAGAAAAAGGCAAGCCAAAAATCAGAGGGTGAAAAAAAATCCAACAAAGGAAACTTTTATAGCACATAGAGGATGACATGCGGGTCCCATGAGCCAGCAGGTCTCTCAACGTTTCAAACGTGGCATGAGATCGAAAGAAAAAGGCAAGTGAAAAAATATCGGGAGCCAAAAATAATTCAAGAAAAGAAAGTTTTATAGTACATAGAGGATGACATGCGGGTCCCATTTAGCAGCAGCGGTATCACCGTTTGAGAGGCGGCAGGGGATCGAAAGAAAAAGGCAAGTGAAAAAATATGAGGAGCCAAAAATAATTCAAGAAAAGAAAGTTTTATAGTACATAGAGGATGACATGCGGGTCCCATTTAGCAGCAGCGGTATCACCGTTTGAGAGGCGGCAGGGGATCGAAAGAAAAAGGTAAGTGACCAAATATGAGGTGCCAAAAATAATTCAAGAAAAGAAAGTTTTATAGTACATAGAGGATGACATGCGGGTCCCAGTTAGCAGCAGCGGTATCACCGTTTGAGAGGCGGCAGGGGATCGAAAGAAAAAGGCAAGTGACCAAATATGAGGTGCCAAAAATAATTCAAGAAAAGAAAGTTTTATAGTACATAGAGGATGACATGCGGGTCCCCAGTTAGCAGCAGCGGTATCACCGTTTGAGAGGCGGCAGGGGATCGAAAGAAAAAGGCAAGTGACCAAATTTGAGGTGCCAAAAAAACTCCAAGAAAAGAAAGTTGATTGCACATAGAGGATAACATGCGGGTCCCATTTAGCAGCAGCGGTCTCAACGTTTCCAAGGCGGCAAGGGATCAAAAGAAAAAGGAAGTAGCCAGAAATCAGGGGGTCAAAAAAATCCAAGAATAGAAAGAATTTTGGTTCATAGAGGATGACATGCGGGACCCATGATCCTGCATCGTAAACGGCTCGATCGGAGAACGTTGAACGAGATGGCGCGATCGAGAAAAAAAACAATGCCAGAGAGGCTGCCATCTGGGCCCTACATCCCTCGGCGGTGCGGATTTGCGTTGACTCGGCCGGCAAACCCGAGATTTCGAGATGCACCACGTCCCGGGCCACCATACGCGAAGTTTTGGCCGCTTTCGTCGGGCTAGGTGGCCTCAAAAACGAGAAAAAAAAGTTTTGACATGCACCACGGAGGGACCAAAAATCGTCGGCCATGGTACACCAGCAACCACGGCGCGACTTCAACTTCGTCGGCCATGGCAACTTTTCTGGTAGTGTCACTGGGAGGCCAAACTCATGGGGGAGGTGCCTATACTAGGGTATGTAAGTGAACGGTTAATGGTTGATGATCCGCATACTGAGTATGATTATTCAGGGCTATCCCTGGCGGATGTAATCAAATGTTGTGGCACAAGTGTACAACCTCTGCAGAGTGTAAACCTATTCGAATAGCCGTGTCCGCGATTATGGACGGTTGGATGGCCATACTGTTCCGTTGTCAGATATTTCATAAAAATAAATGGTGACTTGAAAGGTGAATTTGACTTGATCACAACAGAGTTGTGGGAATGACACTAATGTTCCCACTGGAGTTAAGTTAGGCAAATGAAGAGTCTTTTATTACTAAGTGCTTGTGAAATAAAATTGGCTTTATGCAAATAAACCTAGAGCTTAGAACCCCATTGATATAATTAATAGTGCTTACACTAGTATTAGTTTGCGAGTACTTTAAAGTACTCATGGCTGTGTCCCTGGCTATTCAAATGGCCAGACTATGAAGAAGAGCAGCAGTATCAGGATGCTGTGCAGCAAGACGTCTACGATAACTAGGATCGTCGTCTAACGTCAAGCGTTGCCTGTGAAATAGATGGACCACTACTACGTATTTCCGCTTTGTGTTATGTAATTGATCCTTGGATCAACTGTTGTATTAAGACTGGACCATGTGATCCTTTGATGTAAGACTATTATGGTTTGTAATGAATGATGTGCTGTGATATGAACTTATTATGTCTCGCAAAAACAATCCACCACTTGTGAAGGCGACACTTGTGGGTGTCGGTCCCCTTCTTGAATGTATTCCCTTGAAACACATCTTGTCTGGCTTGTTGGTCCGCCTTGGATTATTTTCATGTTGTCTCAGTGTGGAAATTGTCTCTACATTAGGCGTGAAGTCTCCATGTGATCTCTTCCCTCATACCCTTCCTCCATTGATTCCGGCTTGGCTACTTAAATACAAAGGTTTTCTTTGTTTGGTCGGCCATTGAAGACCCTAGGGGGCTATCTTTGTTGGATTGTGCCATGGACGAGTGGTTTTTTCTTCTCAACGACGGTTGCCGGTTGTCGTATAATTGGCT